>NC_052104.1:7546551-7602975 GCF_012273895.1 Zerene cesonia | reverse complement strand
CAGTAGGTATCAATTTTTATTGTCATCTTCCTCTTGTCTTTAGATCGAATTTATAACAGCAAACATGGATTATAGAAGAGAAATTTCGCTTTTAGAATTCATTGTAATATGACATATTTAATAAACTGGTTACGGGATGTTAAATCTTATGTATTATGTTTTTTCGTTATCAATGACGTGTTAAACATGTTGCCAATTATAATAATTATCTAATAATAGAACAAAACATGTATTTTTTGGTTTAAACTATTTTGAAATACAAAGATGGTGTTATTATATTTATTGAATAGATACGTTTGTTTTTTGTGTTTCAATATACCTTATATTTGGATCAAAGATTATGAATTATGACTATTTAAAGGAACACCCAAATATTAGCGGTAAAGAATGCCATTAAAATAGAGTTATTTGTTCTCTCTCCAGCTTCCATCCTCTCGTCTGGTAGGACCAAAGATCTATCTACGAAGCTTTCCTTTTGTGACTAATGGTTGTTTTTTTTTTATTTTGGATGAGGTCCAGGCTGCATAACCTATAATTTTTTTTTTGTAACAATATCGTGTTTTTACCCACTTTATGCTTATGAAGATTGAGAATTCGTTTTCCCACACAGAAGTTTTTCATTCCAATAAATTATAAAGAAAATATGTATAAATACAATAAATTATAATTAAATATGTAAGATAGATAAATAAAGAAGTAAATTCTGCAATAACATAGATCCAGAGATCTGGTTTCGATTATCAGTTAATAGATACACAAAGGGAATTCAAACAAACTAAATTCTATCTATGTTTACTCAAGAATCAATGTTATCCTATATGTCTGTATCTAAAACATGCTGTTTCCAGTAAAACTAATCGAACAGAAGAACGGCAAGCAATCGCTATACTACGATGGGTACACCTTCTTCTATCGGTACAGCACGAAGCAAGGGCAGAAATGGCTCTGCACGCATTACCCCAGATGCTCAGCATCTTTGTCAGTCGATGGAAATCTCCGCATCTTAAAGAGTAGCACGTTCCACCCTCATCCAAGGAAAATGTTTATGAAGTGTCCTGATGGAAAATACGTTAAGGTCTAAGAAGGAAATGTTAATATTGTGAATGATTCTCCAGACATCTGGTCTCGGTATTCAGTTAATTTGAAGAAATGTAAATTATTTGTATTATATTAATACACAGAATAGTAAAACTGAATTACTTGCTTGTACTGTTTTGCTTTGGTAAGTAAAGATTTCTTTAAGGACACTTAATATTTTATTTACACATATTCAGTAGATAATGATTTGATATTTTTATCTCCTCTACACAAACTTAATTATGTTTGATTATATTGAATTGTTAACATATTTGGCGATTTCGTGTGTTTTTAAATAAATAGTTAGTTTTTCTTATAGTGAGGAAATCTTGCATAATATCCTCGGTCCCCGTAGCCGAGCCGTGGGTTATATCGGATTCCAACCGATTAAATCCCCACTGTGAACCGCATAAGTGAAGGGGCCACGGTTACTTGGAATTCGCCCCGTAACGAAAATTGTGTCCCGACTATTCATTGAGTTAAATTGATTTTCATCATCATCAGCCCTTATATGTTCCCACTGCTGGGACACAGGCCTCCTATGAGGGTTCAGGCCATAATCCATTCAAATTGATTTTACTAAATACTTTAACTAGTCTATAAGGTTTTACAGCAAATACTCTTTGCCAAAAATATATACTTTATTGTCACTTTATTTTACTTATTGCAACAATATATACATACTTAGGCTATAATTGTGTCCATTTTTACGTTACAGCAGTTTTTATAACGTTATCCACGGGGAAAACCCAGCTGTACTTCGACGGTCAGACCTACTTTAAATGCTACAGCGGCAAGTTGTCCGAAAGATGGCTCTGTACCCACCATCCGAAATGCAAGGCGACACTCCGGATCGACAAGAATCTGGTTGTCTTGAAAGTGACTAATAAGCATCAACATCCAGCAAACAAATTAATTTTAGGCCCGGATGGTACTTATATCAAAATACGGAATTGATTTTTTTGTATATTTTTTATTGATATATGGATTGTGGAGTATGTACTCGAATCTCGGTACTTTTTAGTACATTTTTTACTGAAATACATGACATGTATGGAATTGTTTTCTGAAACGTACAATTTTTTCTCACTCTGTACATTTTTGCGTGTTCATAGTTTCTGGAAGTGCAAAGTATGTATAACAAAACTAGAAAAACAGTTATTTCAAATGATATATATATTATTACGTTTTCAACAAAATTGTTGATTGAAATTATACTGGTTTTATGACATTATTATACCCATATTTTTTGTGTTTTATTTCTACCGTTTTATATTTTGTTTGCTAGGAGCCGATCAATTCAGCAGTCCCTAGCCCCTTTATAAGAAATCGATCAAGTGTGAGTTGGACTCGCGATACTAAGGGCTGACAAGAAAGCTAAAAACATAACGACAAAATTTTTGTCGTCGTCTTTTCAGAATTTATTTATCCAACTATCATGTTTCATACAGATAAGGGCTGTCTGATTAAAAAAATCTTTTGTCGCAGAAAATTATAATAAAAAATTAAAATAACTCGTGTTTTTTTATTATGTACCAAATTATTAGGAGGTGCAGTAAAGACATGACCATCTAAATTAAATGAGTTAAAAACTTCGTGCAATTGATCGGCTCTATCATCGAGTTGGTCCTTCGAGGCAGTTCGAAATACAAAAATTAAAAGCAGCCTAAGTTTGATAAAATACCCATCACAATTTTACGAATATGTTCCAGCAACGTTGATAACATTGGGAAAGTGCATTATTCTTACTATAAAGTATATAATATTAGTAGGATAGGATTATTAGGTCCGTAAATGTTTATATTTTGTCAAAATTATCCGTTAGAGGAAATTCGTGTGGCCTTTTTTCAAGAAACGCTACACTGTTTTACTTAAACAATCTATTTATCAAAAGTGTCTCGAACTGCATTCGCTTTTACGATGAGAAAATTGTCACAATTTAAAATAGTACTAATTCAATCACACATTACAGTTCAGTTTATAACAATGTGCAGTGGCAAGATAAACGCCTTGCTGGATGGCTTCACGTATTACCGGAGAGCAAAAGGCAAGCACCGCCAGAGATGGTACTGCACGTCCGCGCGGTGTACAGCATTCTTTGACATAGATAAGGAGGGTGTTATGTTCAATGGGAGAACGGTCCACAGTCACCCGGTCCGGCGTGTATATCGGTTGGGCGATGGACGGTACACTCGAGTCTGAAGTGTTGATATTTATTCGACTAGTTTGTTAATTATGTTCGAATTCTATTATTTAATGTTGATCATAAGTTTATGTGGAATAAACTGGTATTTTCTTTTTTATAAATTCATGTGGCCAGTTTTTATTTGTGAGAGTCTTTAATACCTTGTTTTGTCCTTGTTTCTTTTGTTGTTTATGATGAAAAATCAGAATATTCAATACAGATAATCTATACAGAGAATTAGGAGATCACACCGAAGATACATACTGGAAAACTATAGTAATATCTAAAAATTATTTATATTAATTTTTAAACAAAAACCTTTTTGTATTAAAATATTAATTGAATATAATTATTAATATTTGCAGTATTAAATTGATCTTTATTTGATGCTCACAACGAACATAATACCATAAACTAACCAAAACAGCCAATAGATACATTCCCATTTTTATCGTAAAGTTAGCAAGCAAGGAAAATAGTAGCAGTTTTAAATTTTTTAATAAAAACATAAGTTACTTTACAGAATCTTTAGAATCTTTGCATACGACTATAGTCTTCGACCACATCGATAAATATATATAGTAATTTTAATAAAAATATTTTTATCCTGAAATGTCCACAGGTGAAATGATAAAGCGCCGTTCGGGCAAGTATCAGCTATACTATGGCGGGTACACCTTCTTCAAACTCTACTCCACTAGAAATTACATCCGTTGGAGCTGCACCAGCTACCCAAAATGCAAAGCCACAATACATTCGGATTTCTCCCAGTTGAGGGTGATAAGAACTATCTCGGAGCATGACCACTCGGCACCCAATATAGGGAGGAATGGCAATGAGATGTCTTATAAATTTACCTAGGTTTGACCGCCTGGTCATCGGTGAAGATGCTTTATGTTTAGAAATTAAAAACTTTTAACGGATTTAAAACGCGATTTAACAGTCACGGGGAGACCACGCTCGCTGTGAAGTGTTCGAAACGTCGGGATAAATCGCGTTTTAAATCCGTTAAAAAGTTTTTAATTTCTAAATGTACAATACTCGCGTGAAATCAAACACGAGAAAATACTATGCTTTATGTTAACAGAATTTATTGAGGTTTTGATGTATTTGCAGTTATAGTTGTTGAGGATTTGACTTTATTTTCATATCTATATTACTTATTGTTTCATGATTATGGAGGAAAAATGTTACAATTTGTTAAATAAATATA
Organism: Zerene cesonia; assembly: GCF_012273895.1. Lineage (NCBI taxonomy): Eukaryota > Metazoa > Arthropoda > Insecta > Lepidoptera > Pieridae > Zerene > Zerene cesonia. Next base: position 7,598,500 of record NC_052104.1, on the reverse strand, counting down.
TCAGAGATATAACTCTCGAGTCTTATAATAATTTAGGACCTTCTATTAAGTCTCATAATAATTAAAAAAATCGCTTTACTATATATTATTTTATTCGTTCGTCTATTAAATCCTATAAAAAGATCTTATTTGTATATAAATGACTTCAATTGAAATGAAATACTGAAAATAGAGCTATGACGTTCCAGCGATGCTGATACATTTAAATTCGGGACGAAGTCAACTCTATTTCCAAGGATATTGTTTCTACAAACGATATGATGGGAAGAACTTCACCAAATGGAACTGCACCATGTGGCCTAAGTGCTGCTGCTCCATCAATACTGATTCGAACTTGATTGTGATAAAGACGACTAAGGGACACAATCACCAGGTTAGGGAACTGCGCATGATGAAAGATGGGAGGTTTATAAAGCTTTGAGCAAGAGGGAGTATAGTGTAGGTCTGTGATTTGGAGACATAGCTCTAAATATCAATAGTATAGAGTATATTTTTGTTTGAAAGATAATTAAGAGACAGATGTAGTCTGTTATGGTCTTTGACTTTCATGTAATACTGAGTGATTTTTTCTTATCGGGAATAAAGTGTAATGTAAAATAGCTTTTGTGTAAATAAAGTCATTACAGAATTTCGAATATGAATTTTATTTTGTTAATTATATTTTTCATCTCGCTATAATTAAAAATATTAATCTATAAATATCGTTTACAGTACCATACATTTGTACCGTCGTATTTTACAATAATATAATATATTGCAACCGTTCTTTACACAGTCGAAGATCAATCCTATTATGTTTGATTTCAGTACTTACACCGTATATAAACGGGAAACAGATGTTCTACGAAGGTTACGTTTTCCACAAGCAGTTCAGTGCTAAAACCTTCATTAGATGGTGCTGCACCCACTACCCCTCGTGCTCCGCTGCAGTTTACACCGATAGTAAGCTGGTGGTGATGAAAACTAGCCACAAACATAATCATCCATTGCTGTTCGACTTATGCTACCAATATTTGAAAGAAAAGCGACAAACATGGAAAGACGTTGTAGATCCACCATTGTAGTACGCCAGACAGAAGATGTTTATTATTGTTATATTCAAATGCAAAAATACATATATATTTAAATATAACAAATTGCCTAATAAAACACGTTCACGTTGAAACGTAGAAAATAAATGGGCCAATAGAGATACACTCATGCACTGTTCGCTCGAATTTAGGCTTTTTTAATTGTTAATAGTTTAGTGTATGAGTCCATTGTTTAGATTTCACGTGTGATCAATTTGTATCTTTTATTAAACGTGAGAGACATTAAGCACTAATAGGGGATAAATCAGAATGAAGAGAAGTGATTGTATAGGTACTGTTAACTACCTGGAGTGTCAGGATTTTTTAATGTTTGTGATTTAATCTAGTCCGTTGTTACAATTATTTAACTAGGAAAAAGTATTCGAGTATGAATACCTGATGATTTACCAGCTTTTGTACGATAGTGGGTAAGATAGAGAAACGTTAAATAAACGCTCTGTTCTAAGAGTAACTCAATATAAAAGACACAAAGTTCGACAAAAACGCCTTATAACAACTTACCGTGAATTAAACCAGATATTCACAGAACAAAGAAGAGTGGAGTATTTGAAAATAATAGAAAATGATCAATTAAAAGTGACAGGGAATAAAAGCTATAACATGAAGTGGAAATTGAATTCTTAATGCTAAAGGTTATAAATAAAGTGTCTTGAGGAAGTCTTTGGTTCAAAACCTATTCATATAAAGACCTAGTTTAAAATTGAAGAAGACGATTACGCACTTTTAATTTAGACTCAAAGAAACAGAGAAATGTTATTTTAGTAATTTTGAATAAAATACTTAAATGTTTAAATTATATAGTTTTTCTTAGAGTATCCACATTGTATAACCCTTTCACTTCACATCATAACTTAAGATTTTATTCTTATGATTTTATATTAATTCAATATTTGAGATTTATCAGTTACCAAAGGTACCATACTTGATAGAGAAATGTATAGATTATTCCTACTATTTCTACGAAAGTAATCGTCAGTGGCTCTAGTCAATGCCGGCACTTTGCGAGTATATTATTCACAATGTTTAATTGCATACTTATGAAATTGATTCGGAAAATATAAAAAGTGATTTTCATTTTTAGTGACTCTAATTACGACAGTCAACGGGAAGACTTTAATAAAATATCGCAACTACTTTTATTCTAAAGTGGTAAATTCGAAGCATGCCTGGAGATGCGTAGACACGAAATCATGCTACAGATCAATACTAACTGATGAAGATTTCAATGTGGTGAGAGAGAGCAAACCGCACCAGCATCCACCTGCTATTTTTTACGAGACCGCCACTGGTTATGTGCGAATAAGACATAGATATTTGTATTAAAAAACAATAGATGTTTCAGATAATTTACTGTCAAGTTACCTCGATTCTGAAATTTGGGCATTTAACGTAATCATGAATTTAAAAGTATTTAGTTTTGGAAATAGTTATTTTGACTATGAAAGCATGACTGTAACGTGGTTGATAAGTTTAATACATAAAATATAATTATTTGACTGACCTGAATGTATTATTTTATTGCTATCGCTTTCACCTTTCTACCAGATCTAACATTCTGAAGAAGTTCAGGCTTCAAAGTACTTGTATTTATTACTCTGTGTCCAAAGCTTCTTTCCTATCATTTCGTATGTTGGCATATACTCAACATTATGAAAGATATCTTTAGCCCGTTATTTATTAAGTTTTTTTTCTTATTTCCATAGTGGATTTCATTGCTACTATAAATAAACAGAAGTTTCTGCGTTACAAGGGATACTGCTACGTAAAAGATACATACAACAACTGTTGGCGATGTATCAAGTCTAATTTTTGTTACGTTGCGTTGTTAGTAGATGACGAAACTTTTGAAGTACTCAGGGAACCCGCAATGCATAACCATCCTGCTACACCCACGATCACTACTTCTTTGAAGTGTCTTATTCGGCGAAGTGTACAATAAAGTTTCTTGATAGTTTTTTCATACTTTTAAACTCTATATAAATTTATATTTTGTGTTTTAACTTTTTAGTTTGTTAGTTTTAGTATTGTTTTATCTTTGTACAAATATTATACGCTCAAAATATGGTTCCTGTTATTTTTACTTTGCAATCTTACTTTAGTAAATTTATGTGTCATATAAAACGTGTGTTTCTGTTATTATTTTACACCAGAACAAATTCGTTTACTGTTTTAAATTTTATATTACAGTTGATTTTCTCTTTTCAGTGCGCTTCATTTTCACTATAAATCATCAGAAGTATTTACAATATAACGGGTACTATTATGTCAAAGATACGGGTAGCAAGAACCGATGGAGGTGCATCAAAACTAGCTCATGCTTCGTTGCTCTATTAGTGGACAGTGAAACTTTTGAAATTCTCAAAGAGCCAGCAATGCATTACCATCCGCCGAAAACGTTTGTGAAATGTATGAACGGACTATATATGCCTTTGAAAGATTTGGCTCCGAAAAAGATGATTGGACATAAATTAGAATTAAATTGAGTATCTATGCTATGGATGGATAGTTATTCAGAGCGTTACCATAAATTTTTTATTAAAATTGCCCAGGAATAGGGTCCAGATAGTTCTTTATCTAATCAGTTCTAGATTTAACTAATAACGTGGATACCAGTTGTAGGTGCTATCAAACGATTTTGGAAGAAAAAAGAAAAACGTTTCATACCATCTTAAACATGATTTTTATAATGGGAACATATGGTTGTTACTAAAGTGTCAGTAATTTATTGAAGTATCTACTTAGTACCTATATTTTTCATTCGAAATATTCTGTATATATATTAGTGAATGTTATAAAGAGCGAAATAAAATAATTTGTTTTAACTGTTTGTTTGCTCCAAATATATAGATGTATACAAGAAGTACCAATAAGCATGAGTACAGAGACTTTAACCCAAATTGGTAAATACCAACAATATATAGTAAAAGGGATGATTAGGTATATTCTAATAATGTCATCAAACTATTTTGTGTACTAGCGATCTAGTCAATGACAGTCAATTGCAGATTCTGAAAGCCATAATCCTGGAAAATGGCAGAACGTAATAGATACATGTACCGCGGATACACGTTTTGCTTTGGCTTCAGAAGTAAGGGCACCGAGCGCTGGCGGTGTACCAACTGCTGTCGGGGTAGTATAGTATATTGTAGGTGCTTCCAGTAGTGTTACTTAAATAATTTTAATTACAAGTGACTTAATTCTCATCATTATTACATCATACTTTATGATACTTCGTAATATGTTAAATTGAATATTTTTTCAGATGAACTAAAATCCATAACTATGGTGAATGGTAAAACATATTACTTATATCGTGGGTACACTTACTGCTTCGGGTTCGCTTCGAAAGTTGGTGAAAGGTGGCGATGTACGAGCGGCTGTAAATCTTACATCGTCATTGATTACAGGAGTCAACTCGTGCAAGCTAGAAACGAGCATACCCACTTACCGTGTCGGTTCCATAAGCTTGCTGATGGTAAATATATCAAACTCACACACCAACTCAATCACCACAAAATATATAATTGAATTGTATAATTGAAATAATTTTAATGATCTTCGATTGATTATTGGTTTGGTATATTTAAACTTAAAATTAGTACAATTGTTTGAATTCGATGGTCTTCTGTTAATACAAAGCATTTTTAACAAAACACACAAACATTTTTCCATATGATTCATTACGGTTTCTTGTGAATTTAAATATGTAAGTAGTAGTTAAGTTAAGTTAAGTAATTCAATTACCAAATTTTTACGCGTTGATTTACTTAGCTCACGAGATGTATCCTAACAATATATCGTTGAAGTTGTGTATAAAACCTCATCCATAGAGTTTCATGTGTTTTTAAAGCGTAATACAATGCCATCAACTCATCTCTGAAAGTGCCACCATCGCATCAGTGTAACCTTTAAAATATATTTGACCTTCAGACTATCACTTTTAATCGCTTTCGGCATATTGAATAGTTATAATTTAGTAACTAAAATCTAGCTATAAAATACACACACACAGCTCTTGAAGTCGTCAATAATGACAATTCAATACCTTCAATTAAAGCTTTCGCCATTTTAAAGATAAGTTGGTAGCACTGTAGTTCTAGAGAGAAAATTTATATCATGTTAATATTTAATAAACTAAATTGGAACAAGTCAGAAGTGTATAATTTTTTAACGTAATTCTTTGAAGAATAGTTATATATATGCTTGTTAAAGAATTTTTGTTAACTGAATAGTGATCAGAGAAATTGTAGTAAGAAATGTTTAACTATAGATTGGTGGGCTGTTTATGTCTTTCCTGAGCTAGACATTAAATCATGAATTTACAGTTATATTGATTGAGAAATTAGCTACTGATTAAACAATAGTGTATCCATGAGTAATTTTGAAAGAATAGAAAAAATTTGATCACGAGGCGGGATCCCGGGGCCGCGTTTTTTGACAAACCATAGCAACGCCTAGCCTCTCGGCCACCCGTAAGAAATAGTATATCCAAACAATGATTTTCAACGCCTTTCAAAAAGGGGAGTGATGATTGATGGGGAGTGAAATGACAACAATTTCCTACCAAAACAAAAGAATCGCATCAATCGGTTAAAAACCCACTTTGTTATTCAGTAACCATACCAATAAAAAAAATAAAATACCTTCCGTTTTAAATGCGTCAGTCAAAAAGGCACTCTATGTTTTAAGAAATGCATTTGTTGTTTTCTACGTGTTATTACAATCAGAACTCAAGACATATATCTGATTCCTTTCCAGAATTAAAGAAGGTAACAATGATAAACGGAATCCAGCACTATATATACAAAGGTTACGGGTATGGATTTGGATTTAGATCCAAGAACGGTGAGCGCTGGAGATGCAACAATCGTAACGACTGTAGTGCATACATTTGCGTGAACCGGAACGGAGATCTGATCGCCAGCAACGAAGACCACACTCACGCTCCTTACAAATTCATGAAGACGTCGAATGGTAGATATGTGAAGATACGATAGTCGTTCGATACGAAATTGTTAAGGGGACAGAGAGGATAGATGATATAGAGGCGATACTCTATGCTATGGATGGTGTGAAATGGTTTAAATCAAGAATATGTTATAATGTATTAATATTTTTAATCGGAAAAGACGTTTTAAATACAGAGAGAAAATATATTTTAGACTTATATGACGTATGAGTTGGGAATACTGCATCTTTCCTGCAAGATGTTCATGTTGCATCATCGGTAGTTAGTCTTTTGATAAAGAGGGCGTTTATGAATTGTTGAAGAGATGCGTTGTTAGATAAAGCAGAAGTAAGTACACATAAATCAAGAAGATGTAATTTCTAAATGTATTAAGAAATAGGATTTTTTCTGCTCATTAGTGTTTAATTTGAATGTTAGTTGTAATGCACCAATGTACCAGTCTTTACCTATTTATGTGTTGATGCAAATAAAGAAATTTCAATGTCAATTGAAGATTTTCCCAAAGTTCACAAGACCGTGATTTCCATGTGTTTTTAAAATCGTGATAAAATGTACAATTCGAGGGTATGTAAATGGATATTTGGTTGAATTTAGCTACCCTTATATTGTGACGTTATTGCTGTTATTAAAAACCAATAAGATAGGTATTAATGTAAGGATGACCTGATCTTCATAAATAACAACTCGTTAGTAAATTTTTGTTAAAATGTGGGGATATTTCTCTTATTTATACCGGAACAGTTATGGAAGATGCACACGGTTCCCTCTAGAAATTAAATTATTCAAATTTACTCTATAAAAATAAAACAAACTGAACTGATTATAAATTACATATCGTGAATTCAAACTATGTAAATAATATTTCAAATTCCAAAATAAATATTGCTACAATAATAATAAGACCTTTTCCAGATTATTCTGTATTGCAGGAGGAGAGAGGAGCATCTAATTTTAAAGTATAAATAAAGATAGGTTAGAGAATATTATGCTATTGTCAAAACTTCATTGTGAAGGTAAAAATTGACGCTACTAATTGTAGGTACACTGTATGTTAAAATAATTTCATAATATTTTTTTCGTTTTCAAATATAGTAAAAAAGATCGATCTAGTAGGATGTAAAAGGTCGCTTGATAACTTCTTCGAAGAAAATCCATTGGTAAAATCATTTGAAATCCCCCCACCATTACTCAAGATTACCTAACGGGTATATTCGACCTGCAAATGTAATGAATCTTTGCAATACATACAATTAAATAAATAGTTTAGAATTCAATAAAAAAAAATCGGTTATGCATGTTTTGGAAAATACATAATAACGTAAAATGTTAAAAAAATTGTAATTGAAATGAAATAATAGAACCAAATCGCTCTTTAAATCTGATAAATTTGTTCAATTTTCGCACAAAAACGTTTCACCGCTACATCTGCATGTATCGGTTCATTCTTAAGTGAAACATAAGCATATTAATTGACTGTTTGTTGTAAGTAATATATTTCCTTAGTTGTAGCACGTTGTCTTTCATAAATGTGTTCCATATTCAAAATAAACATCTTTCAGGAACGTTTCTGTGGACGAGAAGAGGTGGTAAACATCCATTGCTGCTTCTCGCCGGCTTCACGTACAGCTACCAGAAGAAAAACGCCGATGGACGGATATCCTGGTACTGCTCTCGTCGGTTGAAAGGTTGCAGAGCGTCCGCTATAAGCTTTGGTACCAGGGTGTTTGCATTCAAGCCGCATGACCACCCGCCGCCGAAGTTGCCACAGTATGCCGGAGGTCAGGCGGGAGAAAATCAATTTTATGACTTCTAAATCTCATGCTTACTAGGACAACGGTTGAATGTTGTAAATTATAGTGTAGCTTAAAATACTGGAAGAAATGTCTTATAGCCATAAGGCCGCGGAATTGTATGCAAAAATCTTTTATCTCACTTTTTTATGTTATTTTATTTAACTCTGAAGTAAAAAATTGAGCAATACGGCAGCCAATGCAACGCAACTGTCGTGGGTTTAAATTGACGTTCATCACAAAACAAAATATAAAAGCAATTCGAGCTAGTAAATGTAACAATTAAATTCTACCCTCAATTTATTTCCTATTATCTTTTCTCTATTCTTTATACGATTGGTGCAGCTTGTACACCGTTATTCTATATTTCAGCGAAAGACACTTATTAGTAAAAAAAATAATATATCGTAGTATATTAGACTTTAATTAAGCACAAATTATAAGCAATATTCGTAACGATTATTTGATTATTTTTATATTTGCTTTATAAATTGTAAGGATTTTTTGCCTTTCTTTGACTGTGTAAGCTGAAAGTTATTTTATCTTTCATAAGTTCGTCTGTATACGTTTTGTTTATTGACTAATTGAAGACTACTCCTAAAATATGTGATAACAAAAGTACGCTTTGAAGGTAATTTGAATAGTGTTTTGTACGCGTACTTATTGATTTAATTTAGATAATATGTATTTAATTAAATACGTGAATTACTAAATAAATTATGTAAATTATTAATGATATTTTTATGCCCTCGGGTTATATTTATAATTTCTTCAATTTTTATGTTTCTATTTAAAAAAATTCCACTTTTTGACACGAAATTATTAGCTTCCTCTTTATGTTTATTGTTTTGTAACCGAATCCTTTAGTTTATCGCTGCTTAAGCGATGAGACCGCCTGTTGTGTCTCTTCATACTGCTGATTATTTATCTCCTGTTTGTCCTCTTCTTGTAAAGGTGCACAATAAAGAGTTTTTGATTGATTGATTGATTTAGACACGATTTTGACCAACTGTAAACGGACAGATTTGATTCAAACTTTGTACACTTATCAAGGTTCGGTGCCAATTCCATAATTCCATGAGTTTATCCTTTTATCAATTTTATTTATTATTCCGTAATGATTCCCGTGACGGAAAAATTACTTGCACAGTGTTTAGTCTACTCATAATTAATTGATTACACATCAAATATCTACGTAAAATACAGTGTTAAATCTACCTTGGAATGTTATTAAAATGTATAGACTATAGATATTCTAACATTCGCTTGATTTCAGTGGAATTCTTGCCAACGCACAAAGGAGTGCACCCCCTGCTAATGTTCAACAAATACACCTTCATGAGGAAGAGGTGTACCAGCAGAGGCATGGTTGTGTGGTACTGTTCAAACCGAATATCTGCACAATGCAAGGCGTTTGTTCGAAGCGAAAATGATAAATACACCTTTGGTAATAAAGAACATAATCATAAGCCGCCGTATTATATTAAGTCGAAGCACGGTAAATGGATAAAAGTGGGCTGTTGAAGGCGAATGATTTTCATATAAGAGGTTTTTTCTTGTTTTTTGATATATGTTTGTTAAATAGAGTGCACTGGATTACATTCTTTATGATAAATTATATCGTTTTTTTTCTTATTTCAAATCTGTGATATTTCGATTGCCGTTACATTTTGGAAGACAAAAAACAATGTATCAAATATTGAATTCAATTTATCATATTCACATCATAATATTATAATTGAAGCAGCTTTTGAATTTTTTTCATCGTAATTATTAAAACCTGTCTACCGACAATTTTGAATAAATACAATTTCATATTAGTAAATAATTTATCTATAATTTCACTATCTGCATATAATGTAACACGTTTAAACTACGAGCGTTATCGATTCGATGCATTGTAACGAGACTATTATCATTGTCAATGCCAATGCATTTTAAACCTTACTTCAATTTCATTTCTCGTGTTGTTACAGTGAAATTCCTACCGACACGCAAGGGCGTTAATCCGTTGCTCATGTTCAAAAAATACACCTACAAATTGAGATTCTCGAATTCGAAAGGAGGCGTGTTATGGTACTGTTCCAACAGACACAGTGGATGCAAAGCCATCGTGAACAGTGTTGATAATGTCTATACATCTGGTGAAGTCGAACACAACCACCCACCGCCCATATACCACCAACTGAACAGTGGGAAGTGGATCAAGATTATGCCATAGATCTATAATTATTGTATCTGTATGTCGGCTAAGAAATCTAATCCTTATTTCTAATGCTATAATGGCGATATTTCCTATAACTTGATATATTAGTATTATTGATAGCGCTAAAATGACCGTAATCGCATATCCTACTGTGTCTACATAATGGTTAAGATATTCTAAAATGTAATTTTTGCAATTATTTATTTTGATCTTGTTGCTGTGGATATGTATACTATCTAGTCACTTTAACGTATAATGTAATATAATAATAATTAATAAGGATCACTCTATCAGTGTTTTTATTGGACAGGACGGTTTTATGAATCTGTCATTGCTTGATAGTTGATAATATTTGCCAAGGTAAATATGAGTTTATAAGATATTTCCGAACTTAGTTCATTTAAAAGAACGTTAATATTTGTTCAATTAATGATTATTCAAACGCACAGAAAAATTAATGATTAGAAACATGTACATTAATAGTAAATAAACATTTTTTTGCTGAAGATGTAGTGAAATAGTTAACATATGGCCACCGTAAGCCCCAAGAAATAGTAACAAAATTACAGCTTTCAAATGCTTTTCTTTTTTTTACACGCTTTTTATTAGCTTCACCTGTATGTTTGTTTGTTTGTATGTTTGTTTGTTTGTATGTTTGTTTGTTTGTAACTGACTTCTTTGGGCGCGATTTTGACCCACTTTAAACGGCCAGATTTCGTTCAAACTTTGTAGATTTATTGAGGACCGATGACAATACACTAATTTGATAAAATTATTCCAGTTTTCAATTTGCAAAATATGATTTTTGTTAAAGCGTGTTTTATAGTTTTTTTAAACTATTATATTTTATTTTATTTGTTTTTGATACGACAGTTAAAACAATTGTGACTCACAAAATACAGAAATAGTCAACAATAAAAAATACAAAGTTTTGAGCAATTTTACTTCGTTATTTCTTGCAGACGAAAATCTGAACGATGCCTGATGTGCATGATTTATGGAATGCTCAGCTTTGCGTATGTGAATAGTTACATAATACACAAGTACTTGTTTCGAAAATAATAGAAATACCTTGTGTGTGAATTCTTAAAGGGTGTTCGTTGTTAGTTGGTTCAACCTCATTTGCAGAATGGACTAGCAATGCCAAACGTTCCGAGAGGTCTTCGTTCTCTATCACTGAAGTACTGTCTGTACCAGTCAGTAATATTCCCTCTTTGCAGTTGCAAAGCAGTGGTGATGATATTCCTGGTAAGAAAGTGAAGAATTACAAAGCCGAAATGTTACCACTGCTATAAACTATTGTGTTGAGAACATAAACTTGATATTTGTCAGCAATGCATGAATGGCTTAAAACAATATTGTTTTCTTATTATTATTCTATATATATATATATATATATATATATATGCTAGTACAATCTTTTTGCTTACTTAAAATATTCAATATAACGAGCAATAACAGTATAACGAATCCCAGAGTGTTCTGATTCTTTATTATTCTGATTTAAACAAATAAACTCTGCAGCTTTATAGTATTTCATGACAGCTGGCATATCTCGTATGGTCTGTGATTCATATTTTACTAAGGAAATACATTTTTCCAGTGATATTCGTGCCATCGAGACATGGAAAACACCTAAGTCTCGTACATAACAACTACACCTTCAAACGGCAGAGGGAGAACTGCAGTGGTAAGGTAGTGTGGTATTGCTCCAGACGAGGTGTGGGGTGTAAGGCGTATGCTCACACCTTTCAGGGAGAACTAATCGCAGTGACCACACATGACCATGAACCTCCATGTTAGTGGATGCAGAGTATGTAGGTATCTATGGGATGATAGAGATTGTCATACAGTATGTTTTTAATTATGTTGTATTATGATCATAAGGCGTTTAATTTAGGACAATTAAATAAATATGATATTTTCATGTAAATTCAATGTAGCTGTCGGATATATTATTATTTATGTACAATGAATGCGTCTGTTCTTGTCCTCGTAAGATAATTTTTATCGTTATAGTCACTATTTATGTGTTTGTCGTTCAGCAAAATCATATGAGGGGTAAAGAAAGTTGAAAATTTGGTATGGCCTGAAGCTTTATATAGACTGTAGAATGCATTATTAATATATTATGAAATGTGAAGTTACTTTATAAATGATTGAATATATAAATATGGATACGTTAGTCACGCCAATAAAGCTTATGGTGAAGTAGATAATCTGTTTGCAACCATAATAAGTAGATAGAAAATTTTTACTTCAAGAGGCGTTGCTAATGCCAATTATTAAATTATACAAACAACGTACCCTTTCAAATATCACACGTCTAACCACAAGCACTTAATATAGACCAAGGTCCTAACCTTTTTATCTTTTGTCTTTTTGTCTCTGATCCTTCCCGAGCCAGATTCGTTCGGTCCGATATCTAATACATAAATACAGTCATTTGGTAAATGACATTCTATAGATTTTGAACCATCGTATTACTGGATTTACTATTTCTTATATATTTTAGCACAAATTACAAATGAGACATTTTAGTAGGTGTCATTATATTTCTAATTATTATTTTTAATATGCTTTTACTAACTTCACCTCTATGTTTGTATAAAGTCTAAAGGAGTCATTTATATAACTGACTGCTTTAGACTCGATGGTGGCACACATTTAATGGACATTGTTAAATGAAAACTTTGTAAACTATCAAAGAACGGAGAGACAATACGATGATTTCATTTTATCTTATTATCCTTACATATGTTCTGCATAAGACAATCTAGTTGTTATATCATTAAAACCTGTTTTAAGATTTGTTTTACTATACTTATTTTTATTGTGATCTTCCCTGAGCAAGTTTTTGTGTTGTGTTGCAATCTTTGTTGCTACATTATAAACAATAGTACCTATATCTATTTATTTGATTTTTATTATTCTATTATATATGGTTCATTATCATCACATTGTTTCAAAATCGTATTAAAGATTTTTCCTTTTTATACAAATGGAAACAATTTTATCATCACATCTATTTAAGAATTATATTTAATAAACGAATGGTTTAACTGTATCATAATAAAAATCGAAAGAGTCGAAGATTAATGACATAATTGCATTATCGTTATTATTTCTATTGGATGAAACCGATTTTTATATTTCAGCGGTCTTTTTCAAGGATCTCGTCGGGAAGCATCCTAGACTGATCTACAAGAATTTCTCTTACAAACTGCAACGTGTGAATAAAAGCGGAGTAACCGTCTGGTATTGTTCGAAACGCAATGTTGGATGTAAGGCGTTTGCTAATACATTGGGTGAAAAGTTGCTGGTGGCGTCTCCTCATGAGCATGATCCTCCGGTACTGTGGGATATGGATAAGTTGTAATGTCTTGAACAAGATGAATATAAGGAAGTAGAAGCCTCCTGGCTGGGATTACGGCGTTTATTTATAATTGTAAGGCAAATATGTAGGGTCATTTGTTAACTTTCATGAGTCATTCTTCCATCCCCAGAAAACCGAATCTAATTGCGAAGACTATACTCGTACGTAGTGGACAACTAAATATTTCACTAAAGCCATGTCCTATCTGCTCATAATATGTTACTTCTGTTACGGATACTTCTACAATCTTACCTAGCAATATCCATTGATACGTATATACCCCAGTACCCCACGTTTAGATTTGTTTGTCCGAACCATAGCGCAAGTGTGCGTGTTTTGGTTTTGATTCATGGTTCAATATTTAGATTTTTTAGATTACATCGTTATCGCGGACAAGTACTTAGCAAATGTTTAATTTTAAATAGAGTTATAAAGTTAATGTAAGTCTTGACAAATTTAATTATTTATGATCATAGAATTAGGAATAATAGAGAATCCAGTTCAATAACACAATGTTTAAACAGTAATTTTTTACAGCATTAGTTAAGGTTATGTAAATTTTAAGAAATATAAATTGAATTTGTTTATACCTATATGACCAATGTTTTATTTTTATAATGTGCACATCCCCTTTTTTACGCAATAACCATGTATTTATATATAACTAGCTGCGCCTCGCGTATTCCGTATCCCGTAGGAATAACGTAAGGTAAAAGTTGCCTATATGTTATTCCAGTTGTCCAGCTGTCTACGTACCAAATTTCATTGTAATCGGTTCAGCAATTTTTGCGTGAAAGAGCAACAAACACACACATCCTTACAAACTTTCGCATTTATAATATTATAAGGAAGTAGGACTAGAACTAGCTCTTGCCCTCGGCTTCTCACTGGTAAAATTCGGATTAGTTTAATAGATGTTAATATACATAAAAACTTTCCTCTTGCATCACTCTATTTGTCAAAAAAACCCATCAAAATCCGTTGCATGGTTTTAAAGATTTAAGCATTCATAGGGACATAGGGACAAAGAAAGCGACTTTGTTTTAAACTATGTAATGATTAGGTTACAGTGTGATTTGTTGTTGATTTCTAATTTTTTTTCGAGGCAATTTCAAAATAAAGAGCGTCGTTATACAATACAGAACCAAAAATTGCATTTAATATAATTAGCTTCTTTGTGATATATTTAAACATAATTGCTCCCAATCGTTATACGAGTATATACAAATTACTTCTTCTCGTATAATCCAGGGCTTTCTTCAAAAGTTTTGGACTCTGAGTATGTGTAATCACATTCTCCACCAGAAAACAAAGGTACAAGTAAAATTTTCCTTAGTACGGGACTACCTATATGACTTATGATTGCCTCGCAAAAAGATAATGAAACATGATTATTTTCTTTCCAGAAGAACAATTGTTTAAATTTAGTTTTGCATCGTCATCGTTATGAATAAAACATGTGCTATAGGTACAATCCTAACCCCATATTATAGATAATATTCATTTCACAGTATATTACATACCGTCCAGAATAAAAAGGCACCCGTTGCTGATGTATCAGAAATATACGTTCAAACGGGCATGGCAGACGCGGACTGGCAAAATACTATGGTACTGCTCCCGCAGGTCCCAGGGTTGTAGGGCGTACGTGAATACCCAAAATGACGACCTCACACTGGGAGCTGAACATGATCACGATCCGCCGGAGTATTATAGCGCTAATGGGCAGTTTTATAGAATGTAACTTATCGTCTAAATGACCGTGTTATGGTATATAAATAAAAGCGCCAATCAAACTTACCAGGAGAGTTAAAAGTGAAAAACAGAGGTCAAATATCCTGTAATATGCCATACGGATATCTGTTTTTTTTGTCTGTTTTGTCGTATTCAGGATGAATGGTTGCGGTTTTAGTGTAATTGAGCAGTGGATATGGATATCCGCTTGGATTCGTGATAATAATGGGATCTCAAATAAACCGGAGAAGGTGAGGGAAAGAGATTTGCACAGGTCGTCTTTAACATGTGGTTTTCGTTTTCTTTCGAATGTAGTGGCCGTCAACTACGTATAATAAGTAATTGGCGAATCTAAAGTTACAATTCTGTATCTTAGCAGTTTGCAATACTTAATGTGAAGGCTGTGTGTTATATTTTACATTTTATAAGATTTAGAGTTTAATCAAGTAATAATAACAATTAATTATGTAAAAAATACCAATGTTTATTGTTGTTTGAAAGGCACTAAAAATAAATTATGTACAATATGTTGTAATAACATAAAATAATGATAAATAGATTTTATTAAATAGTATAATCATCATACCAGGTATTTAATAAATAAAATGCTAGAATAAAAATGCCAAACCAATGATGTGTTTATTAAGTTATGAATAAATAAATTCGATATGAAGTAAATATTAAAATCAACTTGTGACTTTAAACTTTCAAATCAAAATTAAGTTTACATAAATAATATTTTACTTTATTGTAATGCGAGGTGTCTTAAAAATATTCATCATGGTTGAAAGGGGGCATTCACTTCTTACTATCCTACTTCGTAATTCTGGAAGTTAGTTACATTTACGGGAAATTTTTTTGGATCACATAGACATTGACATACATGGTATTGTTTACAGCGTACTTCAGAATGTCTACGAAAGGTACACGCCAAATGATTATCGGGGGCTACGCTTTCATCTGTCGTACGTATTGTTTAAACTATGTGAAGAAGATATGGAAGTGCGCCACACATGCCGATTGCACAGCCAAAGTCCACACAATAGATGACGAAATAGTCATCCTGAATAATGAGCATAATCATCGGGAGACCATTTTCAATCTAAACTGAATCAATTACTGGAAAACATTTACGATGTGTCGGTGTGATTTTAATATAGAATTTATATTTTATGTTAGAATGGCTGATCTTTTTCTTCCTGATTTTTCTTGTATTAGTCCTTATATTTTTTTGGGAATGAAATGTTTCACCGCGATCAAAAGTAGCCTATATCACACTCTAGTCTCTTAACTATCTACAGACACAAAATCAAATGATAACATTGCTCCGTTGCGACGTGGCCGAAAAACAAACAAAAACATTCCCATTCATTATATTAATTAATATTCTAAGGATTCCCAATACCACACCTCAACAAAGGGATCAGGAATGTTTATAAAATATCTTCTGATTTGTAAATACACAAAATTCTAGACCTGTATAATGAATAATTTAGGTATTCTAAATAGATCTTGATTCTGGAGGTATAATTTCAACGTCATCCAGGGAGTCCGAGTACTGTAGGAGAGAATCGTTTTCACTTGTATTATGTTTATTATATAATTTTCAAATTTAAAGTGATACCATTTGTTAAAAAGAATGGTACAGTAGGATTTTTATGTCTTAAAATGGGCTATATTATATTACAATACAATTTTTTTTTAATAGGACGTTGTAAATTCGGCTGTCATTCGATAAACATTTGTGAATAAGGCAGTCGAAACTGTACAAAATATATTTTTCATTAATACAACATATACGATCTATAAACGTTTATTGTTATAATGAAATTTAGTTAAATCAGGTGCAGTATCGAGATCTTGGTAATAAATGCAGAATCATTTTAGGTACATATAAAAGGAAACGTCGGAAAATGACGAGAGAGGAACTGTTGCAGAAAAAGAAGATTGCTGAGAGAGCGCGGTACAGACGTATAAAGCAAGACCCACTGAAGTATGCGGAACTGAAAATCAAGAGGAGAATATCGTATTGGAGTAAGAAAGAGCCCGGGATGCAAATTTACCGAATGTCTATATAGTTAGTGAAGCCACTGACTTTAGAGACATATAGGAGCATGAATTAGACACATATCCCAAATCTCCTGTTCATAACAATTTTACTAGATTTCAATCGGGTCTTACACAATTCACGTATTTCTCATTTGTTTCACTAATGTTTAAGGGCTAAGTGTTATCTTCAAGTCCGAGACCGTGGAAATGTCAATATAAGAGTTCTCTTTAGTCAAGACTAAAATATGTATTGCATTGACATAGTTGCATCTATCAATCATCAATGTTTATAATACAATTTTAGGTGTGTTTCAAAGTGGGTGTTAGTAAATATAGGTTTATGGATAAGTATATGTTATTGTAACAACTATTGTTTTCTTATTTAATTTACTGTATCTTAAATGAGTCCCATTTGATAGGTACAAATTGTTAAGTGAATTCGTATGTTTCTCTTTTGTTTTTAGTTATTTTTTAATCCGATTATGGTTGTCTAAGGTTTTTAAACGGATGAGTTATAGGTATTAAATCAGATTTTATAAGATTTTAATTAAATGTTGTTATTAATTTATTGTATTTGGAATAGCATTGTGCTCTCCGTTGCTAGTACAATTGTAGATGTAATAAACTTATTATGTATAATATAATAGAATTGTTTTATTCAATTATAAAATATGTTTCTTTTTAAACCAGTAGATCGCTCCGGCTTTACCCGTTGTACGTTTTTCTCTCTATAAGAACCTTTCTTGTGGCTTAACAAAAACATTTAAAAAATGTTACTGAATTGGTCGAAATATTCTCGAGTTTTACGGTTAGCAACACATTTGAAAATTCAATTTATTTATTTTAAACATTGAATATATTTACTTGCACAAACTTTATCCTAACTGCAACAGCCTCAGAAAAAAACACTTAGTACCGCCATTTTATTCTACTTACGCGTGCGTTGCCAGAGATTTTCGTATAAAAGTAAATCGGTAATACATTTATATTTTTTTCTTATTCTTTATAAGGTTTCATTTATCACATAATATCATAAAATTTTATCTGGTGTGTTATCGTTTTATTCGATTTATATGAATGATTTGATGATGATTTACATGAATAAATCCATTTTCTTAAGTAACTTAAAAATATTCCTCTCCTCTCATTCAACAAACTCAATTTGCGACTGTTTACCATTTATTGTGCATCATTTTTCTATTCCAAATTGTAAAAAAGATGCTTACCCCTTTATATTTTCAGCCCGTGGAATCAGCACGAACGTTATCATGACAGGATCCAGAGAAACTATAGATGGTGGTAATACCTCTGATGATGACGTTATTGAGGTCGTACGGGATGAAGCGCCGATTGAAATATTGTCAGATGGTGAAGAAATGGAACTGGAGAATACAAGAAAATCTTGTATTCAACAAAACTTTGAGTTTACTTCGGCACAGACGCCTGAATCCACCGTATCCGAAGACAAAACAGTCAAGGATAATGACGAGGCAAATTTCAATTTCATTGATATTGAAAATTCAATCAATCCAGATCATATATTCGCTCCCGTTATTTCGAATACTATGTCATTGGAAACAAATAGTGAAGCAGAAAAGCCTAAGGAATATAGCGCAACAAGTAATGATACTGCTCTAGTAAATGTAAACAATGTTTCTGAAAATAATGATTCTGATTCAAAAGAGGAAAATCATAAACTAGACGAAGCGGATCATACTAATGATGCTAAAGATCCACTTGCGTCAAAATCTTCGGAAGAACGAGAGGGAGAAAATAAAATATCTGAATAACATCCACTATTACATATTAGTTAATTTTAAGTGAAGTATTTAGCGTATAATTGATTTGGGAGCATGCTTCGACACGAATTGGGCCAGCTCGCACCGGGGAAGTACCACACCCCCACAGAAAACCGGCGTGAAATAATAGCTTGCTATTGTGTTTCGTACGGTGAGTGGAGGAGCCGGAAGCCTATTTCCTTCTCCTAGCCCTTTCCAGTCCATTCCTTCTTTCCATTCATCAATCCTTTCTTTATCCCTTATCCCTTAAAAGCGGACAGCGCTTTCTCAGAGGTCTAAGCTTCTGCGAATGTTCATGGGCGGTGGTGATCGTTATCGGCGAACCACCAGCTCAGTTGCCCGCTATGACAAAAATAAAAATAAAAAAAACTATATTTTGCGTTAAAAATTACAGAGATGTGTGATCTCCTTCAGTTTATTAATTTCGAAAATAAAACATAAAATACTTAATTTATATTGCAAGGTCTCGTGATTTTTGCAACCTTTAACTTTTACTATTAAACGTATTGACAGCAAATTGTTTTTATTATTATTATCCTTTTTATTTATTTAATTTATTGGAAAGAACACTGCTTTAATTAATTATTATATTAAAAGAAATAAAGAATTGATCGATGTAAAATAATTTATGCGAGTAAAAACATATATTTCATATAGCACTCGGCGATCACCTAGGTACCTATCATCCACATACCCAACGGTGAAGGAATTTTTGAAATCGGTTCAGTAGTTCCTGAAATTAGCGGGTTCAAACAAACAAGCTACAATCGGATCATTTATGGTCATAATTATTACCTTACGTCTAGAGCCCTATTTCATGATTATAATAATCAACATTCATTATATACATACACTATGTCGTTAGGAAGTAAATAAAACAAAAACAATAAGCAAAACGAAGTTTATTAAAACATTTTTCATTCAGAATTTTTACCTTATCAATATTACCATTCGTTTTATTAAATATTTTGATAAACGAATCAATCGACTAAAAATCGGACTTTACATCTATAACATGACAAGTCAATAAAGGGACTACAAAATATATTTTAATATAAGTATCATCTACCAGGCATAATAAGGCACTCAATTTACAAATATTAATTTAAATTCGATCATTATATCTTCCTAAAAATTGTGAATGATATACAATATAAAATGTACAAAAACATTAATTTTGAATTGTTCAATTTCACATTCAGATTTCTTATGATTAAATTCAAGTATTATTATCACTTATAAAAATTATTTCCAACACATTCTCAGACTTATAAAATATATCTACACAAACTATTTACGACTGAGACACTGTATTTTATACATATAGATTTAAATTGTTTTAAAGACAATTTATAGCACGATTTAGTAAATGCGATCAGTGAATGCTAGGAATGATTATGCGCCAAGTAACTCCGGACTATTACGCTGTCGTGTGTGGTGAGACTGGCCTTGCACCCCAGCTGTATCCTCTTGTTGCAAGTCCAACGTATCTTCTGTTTGTAAGCTTCGTGCTTTATGAACTTGTGCTTGCCCACATAGACCACGGGAAAACCGCGGTTGGATACGCCAAATTCCACTGAAAATATCGGTTCAGTTAGAGGCAGGAAAGGAGGAAGTTTTTAGAGACTAAATTAAATATATAAATGTATGTTTCACTTATCCCTATTTATATAGGAATAAGTAGTTAAAAATGTATCCTTAAAGCGCTAGATGGCAGTACAAACTTGAATCTGCTCTCGCTCATCGCTTCATCGCTTTTAACTTTTTACGCAAATATATGAAAGAAAATTACACAACTTAGTGGCCATAATAGGCACAGTGGCCAAGCAGGCTTTTTTTCACCTCTTTATAAATTGCCTCTTGATTCTTCAGGTTTGATACTTCACTAAAAACCCATTTTTTGCAAAGTGTCATTGTTCAATAGAGCCATGTTCTTTATATTTGGCGCTAAATGCTTTAGGTTATCAATCTGTTGAACTAATGACGCAAATAATATGTAATGACGTTGAAAAATTGTTACATAGTGTGAGGGATTGCGAATAGTCATCTTGTTTTAACACTGATCTGCGATGCATCATTTTTATATTAATGACTGCTACTAAGTTGTGACAACTTCCTTTACTACAAGATCACAGGCGATGTACTACTGTATGCCATATATTAATAAAGGTCACGTTCGAATTAACTACCTACATTGTACTTGTGCTTCTGTTTGCATGTGGAAAACTGTACAATAGTTTTCCACATGCAAACAGGGAACTGCACTGACCAGGAGAACACAATATGAAACAAAGTACACAGTAATGGCGTATAGCGACTAAAATTCCATGTAATTTCTAGTGCTGAGGGACGGCACTGTTTTATACTTAAGGCAACATGTATGTTATTTTAATAAAGACTTAAATAAAGATCGAGGTTTTTTTTGTTATCCTGCGTGTCATAAATTAATTATACATCTCATCTACCAGAATGAACGAGATAACACTCAAGATACGAATTGGCTTTTGCTCCCGTTTGTATATGAACGATATTTTATAAGTGCAAACGCAAAAAATGCTATAAAATCGTCTATGGTTAGTCCTAAGTGAAAATGTACAAATGTGTTTCTAGAAGTTTCGATACCAAATCTAACAAAATTTTTTTGTTACAGTGAGCATCTCCGGGCCCGATTGTTTCGCATCATACTGTCTGAGTAAACAAGGGAAAATGGGCATTAATGTGGGCGGCTATAGGTTCAGATTCAATGGTTGTGCAAGAAACGGGAAGATTCGATGGAGATGTTCCAGAGGGCCATGGTGTAAGGCAGCCCTTCATACATATAGAGGAAGGATCGTTTATATACAAAGCATACATAATTGTGGGCCGAAACCTCCTATCAACGCCTAAGTTTGGAATTTTGTTATAGTAACTTCTGTGTTATTATTTATTTTATATTACATGAATTATTTAATTTATTGTATTATTCATTTCTCGATATATTTTAACGATTCTATGTTTATTGAAGTTATTATAAAATGTGTTTTTTTATCAACTGTAAAGCAATATTCTTATGAATTGGATACTGAGAAGCCCTTGAGTTTTATTCATATCCTCCTTTTGAATTTTAAAATATAGCATATAAAATGATGCACAGTACAAATTGTCTAAAACAGACATTAAACGATTTACATACGATATTATGAGCTGTGTTATTGTAAATACTGATATCAGCTCAAGAGTTAGTGAAATCGATGTTTTAAAACAATAATTACAGGGTTGTAATATTTTTATTATTAATTGGTACATATATCAACTTCAGCATGCATGTATTATTTGAACGTGTCGATAATGCGAGAATTTTAATCGCTAGGATTAATGTTAAGCGATTATATACTGTAAATATAATTGAAATAACGATGTATCTAGCTAATACATATTAAAAATGTAGCTGTATTGACAAATATATGTCAGAATTCTGAATTGCCGAGAAAGAGCCTCAGGTTTTCAATTCGACTGAAGTTTATTTATTTTTTTTTTTTTTTGTTTATAATGCAAACTCCGTGGGTTTTCAACCGTTTGTTTGATAGGACACTGATGTCATGTGGTCTTGGGAAATAAGTTTTTTTTTACTGTAATAGGTGTTCTGGCATGTATTTGTCCTTATGACAATGTTAATAAAAATAAAGTAATGAAATAAATGTTATTTAGATGAAAGTATTGAAAATGTAAAAAATTGTGTCAAAATTGATACTGCATTTGAAAATATTAAGAATTATTTAAAGAATAAGTTATTTAGATAGAAATTAACAATTATACTGATGTATGTTGAAACAATTTATATTTAAATAATAAATTGAATGTCCAATAATAATTGAATAAACGGTGACAATATGTTATGTTGTAAATAGGACATTTATTATTGTTGATAACAGAATTTTTTGTTTGTTTTCATCAGTTTTTAAGTTATTTTAAATTAAAAATGATATAAGCACCGGTTTAAACATACAATATACAGGGTAAGCTAAAGATATTAAAAAATATCGATGTAAATATCAAGCTTTGATGTAAATAACAGTAGGTAATATATAAATAAGCGAAATATATTTTAAAGTAAAATAATAAATATACATAGTATTACGTAAATACCTAAGTAAGATGAAATATGTGTTTTTTTAATTTATTATATTTATTGACTTGTATGTATATTATTTACATTGGTGCAGTGGCAAAGAAACATAGGAATAAATTTTAAATTCCTTATATGTTTTTTGTTAAATTCAATTACTACATTTATATTATATAGTCCAATGTCTTTAGTTTAAAAGTTTTGGGTCTTGCCGAATATATATAAAAAAACGTTTTTTTAATGCAAAAATTGAGAAGTTGCAAGTAAAATTCAAAAGAATTGTTATAGCCAAAACATGTATTAAATAATTAATTTTGTTACTTTGTAATTAATTTATAAATAAAAGCTTAATATAATTATTAGGTAGATTGTAAAATATTTATACATATAATATGTATATCACGATACAATGCGTGTACCTCCCTACCTCTAACTATGAATTCTAAGTGGTTGTGTATTGTTACCTATATGTACATGTAGATATTGCCAAAAATAACAAATATTTGATGTAATTGGATGTTTTTGAATAAAACTAGTCAAAATTATTGGGTGTTTTATTTCAACATTAACTGAAAACAACATAAATTTAAGTTTATAAAGAAATAAATATAGAATTTTTGGAAATTATTTTTAAAATCATATTGAATTAAAATTATCGCTTGGTTGTTAGATTTCGTAATTGTTTTGTTCAATTTATAATGATATTTTTCGTATATTAGTAATCATATGAAACATGCGTTTATTTCTAAGTATCAACACAGTAGTAAACAACATTATCTATTGATGCAAATCTAGTGACTAGTCCTAAACTAAGCGGGCATTATGACATAAACTTATATACTTACTTACTGAAAAATATTTTGTAGATGGTTTTGAAAAATTCAGTAAAATCGTAAATTTTCTATACTTTATTGTAATTTTGCAATTACAGTTTTTGACAATGATTACCAAAAATAATTTCCAGATTTTTTTTTTTTTGCAAGACATGGCCATGTTCTAAAATAGATATTTGTTATTATAAGACATTTAAATACTTATTATCTATATATCTACTATTATATAGATGGACATATAGATTAAATATAATTACTAGTATATTAATAATACCTATATATTCACATATTATTCATACCGCGAAAAAAACTTAACAAAAAGGTATTATTTGATGATAAATACATATGATATTTGTACAATTGCTGCATGCGACAATATCGTACTGTACTGTATTTTGATCATAGATTAAATATTTATACATTACTAAATAGCTATATAGACCTTCTTAGCTTAACCTTTTCTTTAATATCTCATCCAGCTCTCGTCCCCATTTTTGCCATTGTTTTCTCATTTCCTCCACTTTCATGGATGCAAATTTTCTCTTCATAGATTTAATTTTGTGATCTTTTGTCTTATAGTACTTATTGCCTATGTGACGTGCATATCGTTTGGGGCGCCCATGTGTCAGTAATTGGAATCGTCGCATTCCTTCTGCTATGTGTTTTTGTTTTAAAGCTAAAACGTATTATCTATATTATAAGAGTGTGTGGATATTAGGTGTGTATAAAATGCAAATCTTTAGTTTTGGATAGTCAGGTTGATAATAATTTTAATAACGAAAGTGTATTGTTTATGTTGGAACAATAGGTTGGTTGAAAAGATCTTGTTTCTATACAGATAGGTATTATAATTTGAGATATCTATTAAAATATTTGTAATTAGTAATTTAGTTTTAAAATGCAATGAAAGAGGAATTTAATTAAAAAGAAATTCTTTTAATTTTTCTAGAAATTTGTAATAAAAGAAAACAAACACGAAAATGATAATATTTATTTATAAAATATATCTAAAACCTTTAAATTTTACACAAATCATGTGCGCCTTACCTGCGAAATATTAAGTAACATAATATTCTACTATCTAGAATGAGCTATAAATTAAATTATGTCTAATAACTTTGAACTGAAGCTTTATAGAAAGTTGGTTTTGCGAATGAAAGAAGATGTTTCAAAAA
Source organism: Zerene cesonia (assembly GCF_012273895.1). Lineage (NCBI taxonomy): Eukaryota > Metazoa > Arthropoda > Insecta > Lepidoptera > Pieridae > Zerene > Zerene cesonia. The sequence goes on along the minus strand of NC_052104.1, from coordinate 7,573,373 downwards.
TAATTGAACTTTTTACAATTTTGTAACATAAAAAAGCTTGTACCAACTAGCGATATAACGCAGCGTACTAGAACATAAAAAAAAAAAAAAACAAATAAACAACATGGCGGTCGAATACGCGGCAAATCTATGGAAATGTCATATGGGAAAGCGCGAAAGTCTTCTTTATTCACACTGACAAATTGATTTATCTTCTTGCCACGATGAAATTCAATTTATCTCAGCCAAAGACGTTAAAATAAAATAAACATGCAAACATAACGCACTAGCTTTCTAGTTTTTGTTAAATTTTATTTCGGTATTTCCACAGACTCTTTGAAACATCTCCTTTTATGGTAACATCCATTTGTGTAATAAAATTTACATTATAAATGCACAAATAACTCCTTTTTTAATAACTGCGTGTTGAAATAACAATTTGTTTAAATATGTGATATTTCGATGTAATCTTTTGTACAATAATACTCTGAACTAATATCACCATATTCCTTTGATTGATATATTTTTAACCTACCTTTATAACATATAATTTATTTACTGCTATTTTAACCAACTTAAAAGAATAAATGAACAATCACGGAACATGTTTCGACACATACATTTTAATGGATCGAAATCAACTAGCATTTATTAATATTTATTAACAATTCTTGTATTATAAATACGACTTGATTTTTTACAGAATGTAGAATAAATTATGATAAACATTTGGCCCCATCGCCTATACATTTCAATGGTCAGTACTTAATTCCCTTTGTATTTACCTTTTTTTCTTAATTACAATTGAAACCTAGAAACACAAATGTACCGTAGTGTAGTATCTACTCACCTCGATTTATTCAAATCTAAGTGAAAATAAATCCCATTTCCATTATTTATCGAATCAACTTTTAATAAACGACTCATAAGATAACTTTAACTCATAAATATGAATTAAATTTTATTTTATCATATTCATAGCCAAACAAGTTCAAAACGAAAGCAAAAAATATTAAAATTCATAAGAGCTTAATTTCGTTTTAAATTTCGAGTTAAATTCTCATAAGATATTATCATTTCTCTCTAACAAAATAAAAAGCAAACCTAATTTATCAACACGAATTTGATTTTAATTGCTCATTCACTAAAAACACACAAAAATGTATGAAAAACAATTTACTCCATTATCTAACTTTGGATAAAACTGGTATAATAAAATTAAGATTGTATATTATTCCATTACTCAACTGGCAACCCATAAACTAAAATCAAACTAATCGTTATTCAATTCAAACGTAGCGCTTGTTATAATCTGTGAACCGGAAATCACGCTATGTTCGTCTTTTAAATGTTCTAGTATAGTTTGTATGCTTTTTTCCAAGTCATCGAATTTTATAAATTCGTATTGACATATTTTACATGTATACGTGTCGTCGCCTACGTCGAAAACTTTCCACACCCAATGGCTGCCATCTGAAAAACAATCTGACAGTTATAATTTGTAGTGCTATAACAGAAAAGAATGTCAATTGTAGAAGCAAGGTAGAAAATCCTAAAGTTATAGTGTAGAAGCGAGATAGAATATTAGTCATTTCACACACAAACTCGTGATATTAGACCGTCGATAGTCATGTTTGGAATATACTCTGACTTTGTTACAAAAAGTCAAAGTAAGTCAAAAGATAACAGTAAATCCATACCATTAAAAACTACTGAAATCTCGCAGTAAAGTAAAAAAAGCACGAACAACCCCATACTACATTATGAATCCAATTATTACTGCAGAATCTCACCTCCACGTTTATTATGCACGATTTTCAAGTGCCGGTTCATATTGCCCGTGGCGTTACCACCGTGACTGATCACTCTCTTGCACAACTTGCATCGAGCTCTGGTCCTCGACACCAGGCTAAAGTATGACCACACCCAACTGCGACGGGGCTTCTTGGTACCTATGGATAATAGTAATCCTTATACCCTTTTTAAATATTTTATATGCATTTATGTCTTAAATTCTATAGACAATGAAATGGTTTTAATAATGTTCTTTCTTTGCATTCGCTAAAATAGTACCTACTACTCAATGACGGTGGCATTTCGATAGATAGACAGGTAATAACGCCAACAATAATGTATTTTTAAATGTCAACGCCTGTTTATAAGCTCCACTGCTTTATGTGCGGGAGTAAAACTCCCATACATAAAGCAGATATCATTTCGATCGCCCCCCACAAGTTTCGTGTTACTATTTTGTATCGTACAAGGAGTAGCTTCCAAAACATCTCTTAAAATAAGAAATATTTCTGGATAATTAAATTGTAATAAAAATTGAGGGTAAGAATTTAAACAAGAACTGTACCGACATCAGAACAGTTTGATGAATTTATCCAACTTAAAAAGTATGGATAGTAAATACATGAAGTAGACTACATAAAATTGAGTGCGATTACCTTTGCTAATCAATAAAAAACTATTAGTATCAAAAATATTCCACTCACGTGCGCTTCCAACGACTTTTTCTATGCTTTCTTCTTTAGCAGCGTCCCATTTCAAACTAACATCAGTGACGTCATCGTCGTCACCTCCCTTTCTAGTGATTTCTGACGCGAAAACGGCCGAATGCCGCGTTCTTATATGCCTGTTCATATTGTTCGAGTTACTGCCCTTTATGGAAAGCACTACGCTGCATAGGGAACATCGGTATATCGTTTTGGTCAATTGGTCGAAATATTTCCACACCCAGCTGCGTTTCCTGCTGTGTTCTAGAAAAATCGTTACGTTCTTTATTTGTTCATTACATAACTAGCAATAAAGGGTGTACATAAATTTTGATATTTTTTTTATATTACTTAAATATTTTTATTCTTATTTAAATACCTTTTTGTTTCACAATTAACAATACACAAAGTAAAACAAAACAAAATGGTACAAAATATGGTCCTATCGCTTAAACAGGTATTAGTTAAAGTTGAAATAAAAGTTTTTGGACAATGAGTAGATAAACATAATATTAATAAAGTTGTTCAAATATTACTAGTAAGAGTAATCACTACTAATTTGTGTTCCTAAAATTATCACAAATTTGTGATAATCTATGATTTTGATAAAATTAGTTTGTGTATCAGAGAATAAAAAGAAAGTCTTATCTATCTAATTGAAAGATACATACCCAAATTTGCTCCATGCTTCTCTTCCTTCTTATTCGGAAGTAGCAAGAAGTCTGATTGGTCCAACTCCTCCTTGGTATCATCCTTCAGAACTGAGGGTGTTTCACAAATCTCACCCAAGATAACTGAGTCACTCTTGAGATCGACATCTTTCATACTAAACTGGAGGAATTCTATTTGGTAACCAACGCCTGCATCGGAACTATCCTAAAATATGGTTTACCTTGTTATTGCTTATATTATTATATATTAAGATGGCAAAATAAGTAACACCTCATCAAGTTTTTAAGAATTATTTTGTATAAAATATAACGATTCGAATTTAGAAATAGAAATTGGACATCATGAAAAGTAATTAATTTTTTTATAAGTAACCCAAATGTATGTGTTCTAAAAATATTGTATAAATGATATAGATAGGTATAAGGATACCTTATGAAGCTCATACACTTCCTTGTGAGAACCTTGAAGGTGTATGACCAGTTCCATGCATTTCTCGGTGACATCTATCTCAGCATCACATATGTTACACTTGTATTTTGTATCACTCAACAACATAAAGTATATTGGGACCCACTCTGGCAGCTTTTCTTCTGTGAAACAAAAATTTATTTAAAACTAATGGTCATTACATTGTAGGATTGGTAATTAAATAATATTTATACAAACTTTTAATCCAAACATCTATTGTTTCATTCGGTTTTTTATAGGTACAATAAAACAAATTTACTATTATGAACTTTTATTAGGTACAGACGGAAAAAACTACAAAATAAAATACTGCACATTTTTTCAAAGTTTAATACTATTTACAAAATATTTTGCTTATCCACTTATTTGAGATCGTATCAGTCTAAGATTAATGACTTTCCATTTAATACTTTATTTATGGAATAAACCAAAATACAGTATGAATCTTTACATATGGGTAAATAAAAATGTTAAAAGATAATAATGTAATATTAGTCATTCAAATATCTATATTTGAATTAAAATATTGGCTTTTTTGTATTGCACTTTCATTGGTATTAATTAATTAGCACATTTCAAAACTCCTTTATGAAAATTCCATTATGGAAAATTACAATATATGATATATGAGACTTACACCTAATATTATGCTAACTTAATTTAAACTGATTCAATCAATAAAAAACAAATTAAAGTTATTATAATAATATTGTCTCATATCAGTAATAAAATTCGTTGCATTAATGAGGGTGACTACATGAGCTATAACCCTACATTGTAATACAATAACATATTCATCCACAGCATTAAAAAACACAAAAAAATCAATGATATGCTTCAGGATATACTAAAATTATAGTTTATAGGTATGATATGATAGAAAAAATTCACAAATATTCCACTCAATATATCTTTTAATGTTTAAAAAGCATGGTTATATAGCAATAATTCAGATTATTGCCAAATTATTCTTCAAGCAACACAGTATTTTATAGTGATTTATTTTTAGAACATTCAATAACTTTTAATTGAATCAAGTTTACTTATTTCTGGGCATAATATGTTCGCATGTAATGTGTATGGTGTGTGTGTGCAACCCTGAGGAACAACAGAGCCAGCATAAATTTGTGCATGCATTATTTTAGGTCTAGTAGTCCCCCTGTGCAATTAGACAAGAATTCCTAACTTGTTATACCGCTTAGACTTTGTAAGATCCTAGCTCTACTGTCCCTTATTATACTATTTGATTCATCTCTAGTCCGTAAACATAGGCTTTTTATGATTATGAAAATCTCTCACAACTTCTACACCATAAGTTTGCATATTTATCACTGATATGCAGCCAGTTTTCTGTCTGTAGGAACAGCACCATTGCTCAGCTCCACATTGAAGCTTACATTTGAACACATACGTGTATCCTTGGAACATTATTTGGTGCCCCTTCTTCGTTGGCACACACTGCACTAAGTCATCACCTGAAATTCAGATAACCATATAACATCCTCTCTATATCCATTCTTACTCATTTAAAAACAACGTTGTTCATCAAAACGCAGCCTGTTTTCAATGACATGGTATAACATAAACGTTAAAATAAAACCGCTCAAATATATTATGATTAAAAATATGTTAAATTGTGAAATAACAGAAGTAATCACTAAACACGAAACAAAAACACGTTTGACGTTTAGAGATTTGACGTCATTTGTCAATATTCACAAATGACAAGAGCTCAGAGCGCAAATATTCTAATGTGTAATATTTGGAAACTTATTTATTAAAACAAATAATTGAAATGAAAATAATTCTACTGAACGTCGAAATTTAAAGTACTTATCGATGTATAAATCCTATACTCTAATTTAATTGTAACAGAAAATTTATGCATCGATCTAATTAACAAACCGCATATTTACACAGTAGAAGTATGCCTTTTTAGAAAGTCTATAACTGATCTCGATAGTACCTAGAGGCAGGTAAAGGTTGATATTTAAAATTAATGTAGAAATAACAAACCTAAGGACGAACTGTGCGAATAATGGAACGTGAAAAGACCAAACGACATTAAATTTTTCATGATCTTTCTCAAGTTGAATGACTATTTATTTCTTAAGGTGTCTTCTATATTAACTAATCATGGTATCTGTAGCAATTTGAAACGACTGTACTCCTTCGATAATTTAATTCGTATGATATATTGTCATGTATTATAAAAGTTGTATAATATGTCGATTAAATATGATGCTGGCTTTAATATCAATAAAAAAACAGCACTTTTTGCATAAAATTACATACAATTGTATATGTACTGATCTATTAAAAATGTCATATCAGAGTCCATAATGTACAAGATATAAAACGTAATATTTGGTTTCCTACTACTGGTCACTAGATGGCGGGCATTGGCGGTATTCTAGTCAGCACATGTAGCTAAATTTCGTAGTTTTATCATCATATTTAGTTATTTTATGAAACGATACGTAACATAGGTACTGTGTACTATATTACTTATATGCATATGAAGCATTTATTATTATTTTGATGAATAATCATCATATGATTTTTAATTAAATAAAGTAAAATATAATATAAATATTTGTAATGTCGGTAGTGGCGATGCAATTTTCTCCTGAAAAATATTATTACCAGTCCAGATTAAAAGTTGAATGTATCCTAAATGATTGCGATTTCTGTAACTTTTCTATACTACATTCTATATGATATACCAAAATATCGCTTATATGTCATACAATAATTCTTTATAACATTTGTTTTTTTTTTAATTTGAGTGAATTCTTGTATGAAGAATATGAATATGCGAATTTTCACAATTAATTGGATAGTGCTTATACGAACTCCGTGTTAAAATGGACTTTATACCATACAAATGCTTATCATTCCTTATGACGTATACGTGTAACACATGTGAGATAATAATAGTTAGTTGTACGTCGGTATTTACGTTAGTTGAAAATTATCTTTATTAACCATTACGTTGTACTTTAAGATAATAAAATACCTATTTTTTATACCAATTAAATTTTAATTCAGGAGTAAACAAATTTTCATATATTTTCTTGACTTCAACTTGAATTACTCTGAATGTTTTTCTCTCCATAATCCCATAACCCGTAACTTGTGAAACGATTGGAAATGAAGTGTATGAAATAAAATCTATATTTTATACCTATGTATCATTTTAATTTTGTAATCATACATTTATAAATTAATAAGATATTCTTAGGATTAAAAATCTTTACAACACAGTATATTCTTTCTAAATTTAGATGCGAACAGGGTTAAAGGTCGTTGTAGCAATTCGCATGAGAACGTAATCAGTAAGCACCATTCGACAAGCCCCAAGGTCGTCTGCGGCTGGCCCACTTCCACTATCGTAACAAACAATATTGTACTGGAGCGCAAACTTTGTTAGAGAATTCGGACAAACTTTTGATAACTATTGAGTACTTGATACTACACGTATTACTTTACAAGTACCATCGTCAGAATACATACTCATTATCCATCTGCACCGAAAACATTTTACTTGCGCGATTCTGAAATATCGCTACACCTAAGAATCTAACTTTCTCCTATACATATTCGTATAAATTTATTGATGTATCTCTTAATCCTTAAAATTTTTGCCAAATCTGAATTTAGAACGACAACCGACTACCTTTTATAGATACGCATTAACTTATCTATCAAAACATATGAACTAGTTTTGTTTAGGCTTTGTTATCAGATTTTTAGATATGTAATGACATGAACTTATATAAAGTAACCGATACCTATAAGTCAAGATTCGCAAGCGTTACTACATATTACACTTATCTCTTTTTAAATATAGGTTTATGTCCCTATGTATGCTTAAGTTTCTAAAACTACGCAACGTATTTTAACGGGGCTTTTTTAATAGGTAGTGTTTCAAGACAATGATTTATATGTATAATAACATCTATTAAACTAATCCAAATATAACACGTACGAAGCCGCGGGCAAAAGCTAGTATTACATATTATTATGGTGATAAGCGACTAAGGAATTAGACTATCTTGATTAAATAATAATTATCTCGATACAGTACGTAAAAAATGAGACTTCGATTTAAATGTTTATACAAAAATCTGCGAGCTTTAAAGCTGACGTCAGATTTGTTTCTTTTTAAATACCTACACAACCTCATTATAATACAGAGGGTCCAATGTGACGTCAGTATATAATTAATCAGTGACTGTATGTAATTAATGATAACGTTGATTCAACTGTAGACTTTAGTAGATATTTGTCCTTATCTTGATAGCACGAATTATTTATTTTTAGAACAAAGTCCATAGACAAAAAGTCACTGTCATCGTTTTGGTGACTAACACTAATTGAAACTTATTAAAAAGTTTAATATTTGTTAAAATAAGTTTTTAATTTATCGGTCTGATATTATTTAGTATTTATTTGACATAAAAACCCTACTCACCTGTACATCCAAAAGGAACTTCTTAGTATCACTTGGTCTCTGTTAAGAGACCTTTGTGACTAGATGAAATTCTGTTTATATTGGTTTTCTGTTAAGGGAATACTTACATTCCTGGAAAATATCAAAATTTGTTTTTTTTTTTTTTTTGTTACAGCAGTCGGGAAATATAAACACATATTTCAGTTACATTATATTTTATTATTATTAGTTAAATTTTCTGGAACTTTTTTTTTATCTTTGGGACAAGAATTAAGGCATTAGGTACAATATTGCTTGATAATCAAGCATCATGTAATTTAACAAATATTCTCGTGTATTCTTTGTTAAAATATTTATACACTAAAATATGAGGAACTTGATAAATTATATTGCTATAAGTTATTTTACAAATGCATTAAGGACTTAACTTATGTTATTTTTAACTAAGATAACATTTGCATTTATAGATATATCATAAACTGGCAGTTTCACTATTCCATGTGAGGAATACTAAATTATTAAACATTAAATTTGGTATAACAAATATAGAGTTATTTGGTTAGTATAACTTGATACCTAATTAATTAGAAATACCATATAATAAGATAAATATTCAATATACTGAATACAATCATATCAGATTTCAACACATCTTATATTTTACATCAAAACTATTTTCACAAAAAATTCAAAGTGACTTTATATATGAATAGAATATTAAAATTTATTCACAGGTTGCCCTATGTCACCGTTTCAGATTACTTTACATACATTAATAGTAACAATTTTAATGAATACTTCATAAACAATATCACCACAACACAATCATCTAGCATCTTCAACTTCCTAGCAGAACTAAAATACTTTAATATTGATAAAATCTCATACATTTTTCATTTTACAACGGCATATCACTTTGTCATATTGTTTTCTGTAGTAGGAAGTTTATATGATTTCCCATCAGGGGTCATCCAGCTAGTTGGAGGGTCATGGTTATGTCTTCCAATGCATTCAGTCACCTTTCCTGAGTTATTTATCCGCAGCTTTGCCGGACAACATCGACTGAAGAAGTACCAGCAGTACCACAACTGACTCCCATACGCTTTCTTGTACATGAATCTAAATGTATGATTCTGATAAATAAACAGTTTCGAATTACCCCTTGTATTAATAAATATACCTGAAATAACATAAGTTCTTATTATAAATTCATAAGACAGTTAATTCTTCTTACTAATAGGTGTCGTAAGGAAATTAAAACGAACACGATTTCTCAAATAACTTTATTGAAGATTTCTGTTATGGTTTATACACTTTTTTTTAATTTGGTATAACTATCAAACTTCTAAGCAAAACATATATTATAATTTAAATATTGAACGTTTACAGCACGGAATAAATTATTGTTATTTATTTTTTATAAAAAATACAAGTTCTCGAATATGAAGTCACATTTTAGCTCAAATTAGCACTATTTACATCTTTTAACTTGAGAGTTCAGTCTCTTGCTCAATTAAATAATTTAAGGAAACTTCCACACCACAATTCAATTAACAAAATTATTATAATTTATACATCATACAAATTAAAAAACAAAAAAGCCTACAAGCACAAACTTATTATGAAATCAGAAAATAATAACTCTAAATGCAAATGGTCATACTAGCTAAAAAGTCTACACAAAGTTTGACATTGACGTCGTTTCGATTTACGCATTTGTTTTAATATAGCCATTCCATCTCCATACTGTATCTAAACTATTACAAAATTTATCTTTGTAATGTATAATTTAATTAATTTCCAATTAAAATAATCTTATTGCACATTTAAATAAAATATAATTTTTATTGCTTTAAATAAAATATTAAAAGCTCGTACAAAATAAATTTTACAGTACAGAGTCTAGGTACTCTACACTGTCAAGTTAACATTAAAAAAATCTTAATTTGACAGTTGACGCTACATTGTGGAATTCGAAGATGACGCGTTACGCGTAGCTGTGGCGTTGCGTAGTGTTTCTAAATTCAACTATCGAAGCGTGGAATTTTTTAATTTATTTTTGTTGTGATCAGTGATTTGTGATGGTGCCATTGTGAATAATATGTTATAATAAGAGTCAACAGAACACGTCAATAAATATATACATAACTTGTGTTTGCGATACGATGTTTAGTAAACATTTATTTTGGTGTAGTTATTTGTTTATATTTATATGATAACTTTACTTGTGCATTAAATTAAAATAGATATAATCATCTTTTGAAATCTATCATTGAAAGTCATTAAGTCATGTTTAATATAAAATATTGTTATTGTACTTAATTTATTAACTAGCAAATGAAAAAGAAACTTATGTTAAAAACCTAACAACATTCTTACTGCCACTGTATACTACATAACTCAAGTGAAATTACCAAATACTGTTAAATGATTGTGTTTATTAATAAATGTTTTGAATAATTTGCATTTTATTCTATACCATTAATTAAGAAATGTTTACTCATGGCATGCTTCAAATGTTTTGTTACTTACTGTTATTAAAAGTAACCAAAGTTAACATTAGAGTAATATATACCAAAAGGCTTCTCTTTACATTTTGAAACTAATTACAATAATTTATTTCAGAGGCTCGCTTTGTATTAACCAGAAAAGGGAGTACCCTCCTGGTTCATGAAGGATATGCGTTCCGATTAAAAAACAAATTGGCATATGGAAAGAAGCAATGGTACTGCACATCACGAACGAAAACAGGTTGTCTTGTAGACGTTATATCAGTGGAAGCCCAAATCACCACAATGGTAAATAGGGTGAGAAACAAACACAACCACCCCCCTCCCGGTTTCTATAGGAGAAATGATGGATCTTTCAAAGTAGTTTAAGTTCTGTTCTACCTCAATGTTTGTCAACTGATTGTTAAATACTACAACGCACAATTTTTTACCTCATAATGAGCAATTTTGTTATAATTTAATTGTTAATTTACTTTTTAAAATGACCTTTTATACAGGGTCTTAATAGTTAATTATAGTGTAAGATAACCTGCATCAATTTAGAATCCATAAGTCTGATTTTTTATCTGTACCTGATTAAGATGCTCAATTTAAATGACTGATGTAAGACTGGTTTTTGATACTAACTACCTCTTTGTATTGTAATTAATAATTGTAGAATGAACTATTTTATTTAACATGTATTATAAATTTTTAAGACTGAATATATTACAATGAAGTTGATGATGCTCATATTTTGATGTGTTTTTATTTATGTATTCTTATTGAGAATTTTATTAATTAAACTGTCAGTATAATAATAAATTAAAACACTTAGCAAATTTGTTATCTTCTATGTATATTCCTAAATATTTGTGGCTACATTTTTTATTTTTCCTAATTTCTACCTCACTATTATTATTAAATAATAGTATGTTCATAATTTAATTAACTTTTATAATATTTAATTTTATTTAACTTTGATGTTGTATAGTATGTATGTGATGGGTATACCAATAAAATATGCATACTCTTCCAATGTTTTTTATAATTAACCAATGTCACCCGAATAGAAATAAATTGCTTGTCAATAATAAATCTTAACCATTTTCAAACACTATTGTACCTCCGTCAATGGAGCAAATAAGACCCGACACGAATTTTAATAAAATTTATTTTCAACAACATTATATATACATGTATCTGTTTATTAATCAACCACACTCGTCTAAGCGAAAAAGAAACGCAATGTAATATTCCTAAAAATTATTCGTTGCTCTTTTGAACAAGTTTGGGAAATGTCAACTGAACACGTAATTTTCTAGTATTATTCATATTCATCATCCTCATCATCATATAATATGTTCCCACTGCTGGGACACAGACCTCCTATGATTCATATTACTTGTAGATAATTCAAAATCCATGGTTATGGTTGCCTATGAGAGCAACCATTTTACCATCGTCCGTAGTAAACAAATGCGCTTTGCAATTCTTTACGCGGGAGCAGTACCAACGCCAACCATTTTTCAGGCGATACGGGTACTTCGAATAAGTGTAATTTTTATGCAACAACAATGGTCGACCCCGTCTGGACATTGTCAGAACCACAGCTGTAAAAACATAGCAAAGAAAAGGTTCAATTCATGCAATTAGACCTATTGAAACGAACAAATAATATGGGATTAAAATCACTTTTTATTTCGACGGAAGAATCACGACAATGTTTACTATTTAATCATTTATTGTGTAATGATAAAAATAATTTATTACATAAACTCCTTAAAATAGATTAAAAAACACATTCGCTAAGGGTACTTTTAACTACGAAGCTTTGGGCTTTAAGAATAGATCAAGCTAAATTTATTGAGACATAATTGTTATTGTTAATATTAACATATTTTTTCATTAGCTTAATTAACATCTGAATTTTGCGTATTACAAACGCACTTTTTAACTTACACGTTTATTAAAACCATTGATAATACAAAAACCGGTCTCTGCGAAAATTACCAAACTCTATTTTGTTGCCCCATTCTCATCTCAGATAGGTTTTGAAAACAAGGATCAAATATGCTTTAATATTTTATTTTCCTATAAAAGCAGTAGTTCCGGCGCAATCAAGTATCATGGAGTTTCTTTTCAACAAACTGTTACTGTTCCACGCAACGCGCGTGACCGTTCTATCTATAAACATACATACATCACACACACACACATACTTCATGCACAATCTACCGTATTTGTATATTTTCCTTCGGTCACACAAAAAAATAGCATATACGCATATTAGGTCAAATTCCGAATAAGATATAGTGAAAAATAATGTAATATTTGTCTAGATGAAACAGAATCCCCCCCCCCATTTTCGTCTACAACTGGATTCTTTTTCAAGCCTATTTAGGACTCAAATAACAATGGCTCTCTCAACGCATCCAAAACGTGATTGGGGTTTAAGTAATACTTGGGCGGGTCATGTTCATGTTCCTCGAACGCGGAAGTTATCACGTTAGTAGAGTCCGTGAATACGACGGCCCGGCAATTCTTTTGGGTCGAGCAGACCCACCGCGTTTTGTTGCCTTTGTCGTACTGCTTTCGGTAAGTATAATTGCGGAATAACAACATCTCCTTTCCTTTGCGGGATGTTATCACAACAGCGGTATCTGGAAGGAAGAAATAAAAGGTGGATTTCGTTTGTAGTTTAAGTTTACTGTGAGGAGTGGTAGAGATACAGAACTTGCAATTTAAATGATAGAAATTGGATTTATTTTTTAATAAAAACATACTTTAGTTGACTTTAAGAATGCTGAGGAAAAACGAAAAAAGGGGATTCAATTATTTAGTAATTTTAAACATAATGATATCTTACCATTGTCATCAGATTCTACATGTTGTTCCGCAGATGATGGAGGTTCATGATCATGACTGACAGACGTAGTAATAATCTCATTGTAGTCGTTCAGAAAAACGAATCCCAAGCAGTTTTTCGAAATGCATTTCCAACGAACGCCGTGCTTTGTTTTATGTGCTTTACGATATTGATATCCTCCATATTGCATAATTGTCTTCCCTTGATGTGACTCCAGAAATAGTATCACATCGTCGCCTACTGTTACTTCTTCGGTAGTTTCATAACACACTTCTGCAGAAGAACACGGGTGTTAGATTAAATCTGAGATGTTACATTTTTAAAACTACCTTACACACGGAAAAATAAAACACATATGTAAAAATAAAAAATTTATTAAAAATTGTACGGGATACGCAACAACACGGCTTGCACTCCAATTTGGACCTTAACGATCTATTATTATGTCACTAATCAACTAAACTGTTCTTCCTAAAACTTACAAACTAGAGTAAAAAAGTTACAATATTGTAAAAAAATTGTGTTAAAAAGACCGCAAAATATATCGCACTGGGCGATGGTAAATTTTATTTAATTACATTATTCTATCGTGAAACATGCGACACAACGTCGGTTCGTGGTTGTGTGTGTTCATTAAGCACACTAATTCAAATTTGTCGTTAACATGCGCGTAGACGTCACATTTGCTTGGACAAGGCTCGTTGCAGCACCATCTACTGGTGGCTCCGTTCACGCTTATCTCTTTTCTGAATGTATGCCCGTTTATAATAAGAAACTTGCTGCCAGTCGACATTGTGACTACGATTACTGGAAAAGGAAAGATCCATTTAAAATTGACGAAAGAAGGAATTGCATATAATCGTGAAATTATTATAATTTTGCATTCATTCAATTAGGTTGAGTTAGGTGTTGATATCACACAGCACCAGCGCGTGCGCAGAAAAATAATCTATATTTTTTAACTCTTTATTGAAGAAGGGAAAATAAATACAACAAAAATAAATTATTTATTCATCATTAACATTCATGCTATAAGTATGTACACATTTTTCATAAAACTATTATTTACCTATTTCACAAATATTCATTGGGTAATGTTTTCATTAAGCAATTAAATTTCCTCTGACATTGAATATAACCGAAGTTTACCTAGAGGCTTAGGCTAACCAATGTCCTTCCAACATAGCTGGATTATTCTTTAAATATCGATTGGGTCCAGCGATATGATTATGGTCCTTTTCATACAATTTAAGTCGTTTATTTTTGTCAAAGCGTACTTTAGCCTTGCATTTAACCGAACTCCGTTTGGAACAGGTCCAGTAGCGACCATCTTTTGACACTTGGTTAAAAGTAAACCCATCAATCATTAAAACCGGGTGTACACCGTGATGCGACTTGACAAACTCATATTTTATACCTGGAAAAAAGCACTCTCAATCATTCTAACATTTTAATACAAATTAGGAATAAAAACGTCAACAAGAATCGTTCCGGTATTGTTGATACAGTTTGTCCAATTAAAATATTTATTGAGAGAAGACAAGACAAAATATTTACAATAGTGTACCTAGCTGCAAAAATATAAGCATATTCTAAAAACGTGAATATGTAATATGATATAATCTTTTCTCACAACTTCACAACTTTTGTAATTAATAGAAATGTATATTTAATTATAATTTATAGTTACAATATTAATAATAACATCCGTATACAAAATGTACAATTAACATTCATTAAAAACAATAACGAGAAAGAGAGAGTTCAGATATTCTTTAAAAGACTCGATAGTGCAAACGTGACGAGAATTCTCATAGTGCTGTCATAGAATACAGCCCATCCGGAGTGATCTCGTACACCGGTCGATCATGACAATGTTCATGGGATATACAGACGAACTCGTAATCGTCATTAACGTGTAAACACACGGTACACTTCCATGGTATCCTGCCTGAGCAGTACCAACGCTCACCACCGGATATTGGAGAAGGATTTGTAAAGGAATACCCATTCAACATCAAGATGCTGGCGCCGTCGGTTGCCGTCACCACTCTTACTGGAAAGTTACACTTGCGACTAAGTTTTATTGTTATGCTATTATACTTCATTGATTTTAACCTATTTTGTTAATATTTTATACCTGCAAGTTTCAGTTTAATTTCTAGCCTAATAAATATTACATAATACACACTTACCACGAAATTATCCAATTAGTTGTAATCTTTAATAATGGTATCCATGAGCCATTAAATGAATTACAAAGCAATATATTGGATTAATGGAAATATTGTCATTAAATTTTTAGACATTCTTATAAATTTATTCCTCTTATTAATGATATTTAACGTTACATGTATGAAACGTAATCATTACACCGGATACATAAATATATATACTTAAATACACTCTGTATTTCTTTTAACCTTGGAGATTTAAAATTAACCTCGAGTAGTCATCGTTCATTATAGTATTTGTATTGTCGATTTTATTATACTTTTCTTAGCTTCCTACTAAATTTGATTTGTAAATTTTTTTGACATAGGTCAATTTAAGCATACTTACTATACTACACTTGCTATTAAGGTTGCTAGATTATTCGGTGTGAATGAATAATGGAAATGAAAATCATTTTTTGCCTTAATCTCTATTAAAAGTATATTTAAGAATAAATGGAGGTAGAATAATGTACCTATAACGTTGTCAAAGTTTTAAAAATACATTTTTATAATAGATTATACGATTAAAGTAACATAATCTTACTAAAGTGTTACTGAACCTTTAATTATAATATTAAATTCTATATATAATATAATATATTAATTACGTTTTATATTTATTGAAAATCGAAAAGTTATTAAATTATATCAATAACATTTTTTTTTATTATTTGCGCTATATGAAGCTCTCAAATTTAAAGTTTAGATAAAATACACACTTGTAAACTTATTAACTACTTTACTATTATATACCATTAACGTATTTCTTAACATTAATTTATAAACTACTTACAATTTACTTTTATTGTATACATTTAAACCAATGAAATCAAATATATCTTAACCTACGTAAGTGGATCTTATTGATTCAAGCTATAAAGAGATGAATTCAAAGACTTATATTTCAATTAAAACCACGTACGCTATATAACTCTAGCAAAACTAATTCTTATCTTAAAAAGCCTTGATTAGGTATCCTCCGACCAGCTGCTGTCGTTTCTAAAAACAATTAAACCAGTCCAAAATTCGTTTTCTTTAACGAATCTGTCTGTTTTTAAAGTAAAAAAAGACCTATATTTCAAGGCATTTATGACATAATATCTCGGCAACTTAACAGCTCTCAACTGAAATCACCATAGGACCACTCACGTACCCTTATATTAACCACACAAATCCTACTAGATTATAAGCCTATATTATATAACTCTATATGGAAAAATAAACGTGTTTAGGTTTGGCATTGACATTAGGCTTCACGTGATTATGTTGTTCTTTCGACTGGACAATATTCAAGTTAGGATCCGTGGTCAACACGGACTTGCATCCCTCCGATTTGCTCGCTGTACACTTCCATACCACACCCTTTTTAGACTTCGTACATCTACTGTATGTATGAGATCTATAAAGCAGCATATATTTATTCTTGGAACCTTTGATAAGGACTGGTCCTGAAATATGATTGAATGTTAGCTATAAACTCTTAACGTATAAATAATCTTATGTTTATTTAGAATAGTTATTATTTTCGGATATTTCATGATTACAAATTATGTATTTTTATGGTAAGCGATCACCACCGCTCATAAGAACGCCTGCTTGTAACAATAGTAGTGTAAGAGTAATGATGAGGAACGAACTGATGACGGGAATAAAGGAATGGAATAGGAAGGCTAAGGAAAAGGATATACACTACATTACATTGACAATAAAATAACACTACGATATTCCCATTGAGTATATTGAGTACCATTTGCATCAAAACGTACAGACACGTGTGAACAGTACTATAAGCATTTTCTGTAGGTATAACCCTCGATTACTATATACAAATAATATATTAATTAAATGTAAAGTTCAGATTAAATTACTAAAGTAAATAATTTTTTTTCTATTATGAAAATGCGACTGTATTTCACAATATGTATTTACACATTATAATTTTCATTCATCGCACCTGAAAGACAATGAATATTTTATGATATACGATGATAATTAGACACTTAATAATAAATATATCTACAATTAAAAGAACTTTCTAAATAGAAGTTCCATGAGCTTCCATACCACGTCTATAATAAGCTTAAGAGAGATGCATCTATACTTCAGTAGGCGGAAAATGGTTACTTATAAAATCTCCTTGACCGTAACATGATCCTACACGATTATTTCAAGATAAGATCACGTTGCAATATTTATTTCTCATTCGGATATCACCCGAATTACTAGCGTGTGTGTGTGTTCCCACAGCTGCAATGATCCTGTTGTTAAAGTCTGTGGTGACACTGGCCTTGCAAACTTGGGATATCCGTGACGAGCAGTACCATTTGATCAAATTCTCTTTCTTCGAAGCGTAACTCACGTTATACGCGTAATCGTAGAAAATCAGTTTTGCTTTACCTCGGTTTGATGTTGTTATAAAACCTGTTGATGCGTTAAATGTTGAAAATGATTTATTTTATTAAAAATTTGAAGAGATAATTTAACATAGCGGTATAGTATATATAAAAACGATGAAACACTCATCATAATGTAGGTACTCTTACTATTGATACGAGATCGAAGGCGCAACCAATTACTTGGTACACCTTTATAGCCGCTTGAAAAGCTCAAATGTAAAGTGTTGATTATTATGGAAAACGCATTTCCAATTTAAATGTTACATGATGTCTTCATATTTTTCTCAAGCGCAATTATTCAAATCCTTTTTGTATCCTTAATGAAATTGGGAACTGTACGTTTTAGTACGTATTTTCTAAATTTCCAATTGAGCTCTTTTAAACACTCGATTTATCAAGTGTTCAATACCTATCTATAAACGTTTATTTTATCCTATAAAACAGTTTAAGTTTCATAAACCAAATTTAATAAAAGTTTAAGAAAAAATACAAAAATATGAAAAAAATCTATTAAGTATATGAAAATAATAGTATATCATGTTTAATCGGCAATACAGAAGCGTTATGAAACAATCTGAAACTTTACATAGTGTCCATCCTGGCACCTATACACTATCGGTGGTTTATGTGTGTGTATGGTATTATTTAAAACAACTGTCCCATCATTTTTCAAAGACAACTGTGCAGGACATCTCTTAGAATTCCTAGATGAACACAGCCACGATGTAGCAGTTTTGGACACATTATTCTTAGAGTATGTGAAATTATTATAATACAACAATTGTTTTCCCCGTCTCGATTCAATGAAACGTATTTCTGAAAAACGCAATATATCTACAGTTACATACAGTCGGCGTGATTGTTTGCGGAACAATAGTAAGTATTAGATGGATCCAATAATCCTTTAAATGTATTCTATAAAAAAAAATATATATTTAACACAGTTTAAATATTTTCCTAGGATTCTTGGTTGGAAAGCCATTTCAATCCTAGATGTACATTAAGTTTATTATTATGTATCACAATTCAAACGTATACTAAACTCTTGCGAAATAACGAGTTTGAAGACAAATATTATATCTTAAACTTTGGTACATTGTTTGAACATTTGTACATCTACCTATATTTTTTTAATACTTTTTACACGTAAATACGTTTTTTAAACCAAACAAAGAAAATCCCCTTTATGGGTCACTACTGGATTACATTGATGTTAGGATTAGAACTTTAGTTCACACATGATAAAATTCGAAAAGCATTCCTTTGCTCTTGCTATTAAAACTGTGATTCTTTCAGCCTTATCCAATTCCATTTTCGTGCTTTGTCATTCAGAACAGGCCTGTTCATTTTCTTCCTGTTTTGTTCTTACATAGTCTCCTTTACTATTTAAGTAGAAAAGGGGCGGTGGATGCGTATGGTGCTCATTAGTTACGGTAAGCACACCACCGTTGCTCAAGGACAATTGAGCTGGACACCTCCTAGAGCAACGGGAAGAACAGCACCAAGATACAGCGCGTTGGCTAACACTGTTCCGAGCAAAGGAGTATTGTTGGTATATAAGTAGCGTCTTGCCCCTCCTTGACTTTATGAAATGTATATTTTCTGCAATGGTAGTCAATGGAGGAAATCAACATTACCTTATCGACAATTGACGAAGTGGATAACAAATTTAAATCGAGTCATGGAGTTCATTCGCTTTTATGGCAGTATTCTGTATCATTCGTACTACCAAGATTGATTATTTTTTAATTTTATATTAACGTTTAACTTCTCAGATATTAGTAAGAAACATGAAAAAATTCAACAAATCTTTATTACTTTCAAATAGAAATCCGCATTATACTAATGGCATTAATTTAGTACTTACTAATACAATCTTAAAAAATTTATTCAATACAAATACTGTATATTATCCGAATGTATGGGTAATTCTGGAGGCGAATGATTACGTAGCGTAAATAAATTTTCGTTTCTCCTTTATATACCTTGGGATTTAGACTTACAGCCTTTCTTCTGATGACTAAAACACGTCCAATACGTCCGGCCCTTTTTTGATATCGCACAGTGTACGTATATCGTATATCTTTGATAAAGTAGTAATCCTAATGAAAGTTTAGACCATTTTCTCGATGGTATTATTAGAACATCTGAAGATGATAAGATTCTTTATTAAAAACGCTTAAGAAAGCTGAAGACACTTGTAAATATTGAAATGCATAAATAACTGTGAGAATACTGAATACTAGCCTGAACCACAGACCTAAACGTTTAATTCAATGACCGACTTCAATGTTTCATATTTTTTATCTAGAAATATATTATCTGCACAACGTTTTATATTGCTATCTTATTTAATAATGTGATGCGATAATCCATACAACAACGAAATAATTCATTGTATTTTTTAAGTAGATAATTTAGCATATTTCATAGATATTCCATGAATGTGTTAATTTAATGATGTATATACAATTTACTGCAAGCCATTATTTACTTAATGACATGTTGGTAGTAGATCTTGTTGAGGAAGAGTCGGAAAAATGATCTTTCAATGAATGTCTAATTGTACATATATGTTATGTATCTCTTTATTCATCTTATTGTTGCATAAAAACAATAAAAAAATAACAATTAAAGCTACTACTTTTTTTTAAAGTAATAGCGTAATGTGCATAAATTTTTTAAATATTGTTGAATTTTCATTTATAAAATATTAACACTTACTTCTCCATCAAAATTAAGCTCACTAATCCTTAAATAAAGTTTGAGTGCAAGACCTTCAAACAAAAAATGGTTTTTACTGCAAGAAAATTATAAACATATTGACATCTGCAATGCTGCTTCAATTTAATTTCTAGTTAGAGATAACTATTTTTCAATAGACTTTTTATATTTAAAAATGCAGGATTATAAGTAAACTTGACCATTTATCATTTACATTTAAATACATAAATAATAATATAAAAAGCCTATATGGATATATGGTATGCAGCTATAGGATCAGCAACAAAAACTGATGTTGAAAAAAATTTTTTGAATGCTAACAAATACACAATGATATATCTCATTTAACAGACTACACAATAACATTTGCATCAATACATTTAAAAATAAATTATCAGAAATAACGAAATTGTATAAAAGTGAAGTCCTGCGTCCCCTAGTGGGGTATGAGGCAGATGACATGCATCTGTTTCACTGATTGATTTTCTTTATGGACAAGTAGGTGATCAGCCTTCTGTGTCCTGCCAGACCAAGAGTCTTTTTTTTTCTGCGTCCCCACTGGGATTCGAACCCAGAACCGAGGAGGGTTCTACACTCGCACGAGAACCACTGTACCAAGGAGGTGGTCTTATAGAAAAAGGGTATTTATTACCACCACCAAAACATACATATAGAGGCTACAAGATTACTTCAATGATGGATTTCTCAGTAACAAATAGAAAACCACAAGAATAAACAGAGTAGTGGAAGGTCAAGTCTCCCACTACTACGACAATATCTTAACTTTCAATAAAAAAATACAAAAAAAACACAAATAAATACAGCATATGCCTATTTTTAAGAAAAAATATATCTAATAAGTTATCAATTACCTATATATAATCTATAATTAATAATTATGAATGACTATTCAACAAAAGTAAAAACACTTATTGTTTTGATCCAAACCAAGCTCTCCGAAACGGAAATAATTGTAGCATATTTAACTTGTACCTCATAAATGAACTCAATATGGTAGTACCAAATATTATAAGACAATTCAATATATTGTGGTCAAATTCAACTCACTAAGGATGATTTGTGTTAAACAGCAGGTGCAACTCACCTGTAACAAAAGAAAGTTGTGCATGATTTAAAAATGTAGATATGTTTTGTAAAGTAAAGGCATAAAGTATGATTTAATATTTTGAAAATAACATAGGATAAATGGTAAGTTACATTTATTGTATACTAGGCGTCCTTCATCTGTGGAATGTTTTTCCCACCATAAGAACATTCCTTGTGCCTTATCATAAATGTAAAAAAAAAAATTGGTTGTGACATTCTCCAGTTTTACACTTAGTAACACACTTGGCTATGCATTTTTATTTATATAGTTAGAAATAAGAAAAGCACTCACAATATTGTGTCTTTATTGACAAAAAAATTTCCAATGACCTACTACATAAGACTACAATTTTGGTGTAATGAAGTGCTTTAGAACTATGGGTGTGGATGAGAAACAGTTACAAAGTTGGTTTATGATTGATATTGCACAATAGTCAAATGGCATTTGGTAACTGATACAGGCAATGTGCAACAGACAATGTAGTCTTAGAATGATAGCACTGCATATATAAATGCAATAAATAATAATAAACATTAAATAACTGTTCATGACCTCAGATGTCTTTCTTAGAATTTTTTATGATAGAATAGTCAGTGTTTTTGATTAACCTGATAAATAAACCAATCTTAATCCCATATTATAATCTATATATAGGTATAACACATTCTCTATTCTTAATTTTTTTTACGTGTCATAGTTGGCAATGGAGCTGGTGGGTCGCCTGATGATAAGCCCTGGTACTGCCCATGAACATTTGGAGAGGCATAAGGTCAATGGTAGACCTTATGCCTCTTCAAATGGATTGGACCTTAAATTGAGAAGGGATTAAAAAAAATTGACGAGAGGAATAAAGGACAGGACTAGGAAGGGCAAGGAAAGGGATATGGGCCTCCAGCTTCATAAATTATTATCACAGTTTATTGAAAACATACAAAAATCAGTTAAGTGCAGACAGACAGAAAGGAGTTCCTTCATACTTATCAAAAGTTGAAGAACATATAAATTTACAATGTATAATAAAACAAGTTTTTTTCCGTAAAGCAAAATAATAATCGAAGATAAATATATTTATTATTTTAGCCTAGACTGTAATGGCTTTATGTGTAGATCGTACAATGATTTCTTAATGTGTTACAGTGTCGACAAAATTTCAAGGCAAAATACTAACCTATAATTGATCATTTGCAATTCCCGCCATTTCGTGTGTATATTCAGGAACGCCGTAATTAACTCATAACGAAAAATAACACAATTTTACTTCACACTGCACATTTATGATGTAATTACATATTAAGAAACATAAATAATAACACATTATCACAATTCTTCTCAGTTTTTTTTAAATATGTTTGGAAATTATTTGGATGGAAATCTAACAACTTATTAATTACGTCTTTCAGATTCAAAACTCTACAAGTGTTTAGTACTACTATTTTATGACACTGATTTTTAGGTTGCATATTTTAATCAAATTTGAACACTAATTATTATTTTAAACATAAACACGTAAAATAAACAAT
The DNA here is from genome assembly GCF_012273895.1 of Zerene cesonia. Lineage (NCBI taxonomy): Eukaryota > Metazoa > Arthropoda > Insecta > Lepidoptera > Pieridae > Zerene > Zerene cesonia. The sequence goes on along the minus strand of NC_052104.1, from coordinate 7,549,978 downwards.
GAAAATTTTGAGGTTATTTCTAGCGTCGAGAAACGTCAACGACTTGCAGTGTTGTAGTCCCTTGTATTTAATATTTATCGGAGTAATCAATTATCGGTTTTAACTAAGAATTACAAAATACATATTTTGAAAATTATCATGTAATATGTTTTCAAATGAAATTTATTTAAATAAATATCGTATATTTGGCTCCTTTGCAATATGAAGGTAACTTAATTCTTTATTGTAGGTGAAATAAATATATTTATTACTTATCCGATAATGTAAAACTTATTTAGTCAATATTACTTACTAGAAAATTCAGTTACCGATAATCCGGTTGGCGGTTACTAAATTTTACAGTAAGTACATCACTAGTTGTTATGGCAAGTTGTCAAATTATTGTTTGCAAACTTTACGAAAATGTTTTATTTGTATTTTGGGGACAACGCGTATAATTTCTAATTTATTTTTTCGTTTCTGGTATATACAAAGTACAATTAAGTTCTACAAAGTGATAAGACTATGTATATAAATATGTTGTGGTAACATAACCTATAATATTACCAAATATTTTGAATAAAATTAATAATAATCCAATAAACATTATTGTGTGTAATGTGTGTGAGTGAACCTTTTATTGTGCACTGTGTGTGATGATTAAGTACTTCTACACTATAATTAGAAAAGATGCGGTAAGTGTTAGAATGTAAGAATGTCATTTAAATAAACAAAAACATTTTTGGAAATTTTGATGAATATCTGTTCTATTCTAATAAAAAATTCCTATTTGAGTAGCTATTTAGTCTTATTAAATGACCTACTTTAATAATGCATCCATATATAAGTTTTATTATGACTATAAAATTAATAATATGTTAGTAAAATAGTCAACACAAATGTGATTCACATTAATAAATGTGTTACGTATCATTTAAATTATAGATTGTGAAATTATCTGGAACAACATCTGTGTCTTGTTTTTGGTGTATAATAAAGTTCTCTGCTATGCGGAGTTTCGCTTTGATATCGTTCCATTACAGGACAGATATAAATATGTATTTGATAAGTGTTATATGATTATGATCCCGAGATGTAGGCCACCCTTGTATGTCACAGAATAATAAAATATTTTATAGCAGTGCATAATAAGTTGGGTATATCTTGTATGTAGACCTAAGCATTAAATCACGACATGGTGCATGGTAGACACGGTACCAAAACTCGCAGTACTGATATTGTAAAATATTCATACAAGTATGTGTGTAGTCAAAATCAAATTATCAACTATTATTTTCAAACAGGTAAGCCGTAAATTCATACTTTTTGTAAAAAAATACATACATGTATTTTATAGATAGCTTCCAACTGAATGGCATACTATGTTTTTGAGCCAATAGTAATGTATTAACTATCACCTTATCACGAAGTTTATATATAGGATCAGATTTGTTGAGGAATTATCATAAAACAAACAAGTCGTTGTATTCTGGCTGATGCAACATAAAGAGCTTTTCTGTATAATAAACCACACACACCTGAAATTTATTATTTCAGAACTGAAAATTGATAAAACTCATCATATGGAAAAGCTTTCGAAGAGGAGGCGATGTGTGGGGTGTTATGAAAAGCTTCGTAATTTAATGCCAAGCCATCAAGCTGCAATAAAAACCAAGAAAGTTCCCACAGGATGCATGAACTGTAAAAAAACTTACTGTTTAGCTTGTTTTAATGAAAAGCACCCATAGATGCTACAAAATATCAAAGAACAAAAAACAGCATTTCTTTGACCTGTCATTAATATTTAATACTGTGAGAGTCTTAGTTTCTCAACGTAATAATTTTTTATAAACATGAATATTAAGTAATTGAAAAATAGTTTTTTTATAAATTTTTTAATGTGTGTGTGTGTGTGTATATAATACTACAGCTGTTAGATGTTAGCTGTAAGTGTTGATTTAAAAAAAAAGAAATAATTTTATGTTTGCATGTTTTTTTATTAATTGTTGCTTTCAATTTACAAATGTTTATTGTTATTACAAGAGTTGGTAAACAATGAAAATGATCATGTTCTATTTATTAATTTAGTAAACTGGAAGATATCAATTTATTTACTTCATGGAAAACTTTTAGTACAAAAAATTTCCACTGATTTTTTTAATATTACATTTGCAATACAATTAAAAAAATGTTTTTTTGCTTCAATGTTTTTTTATTTTAATCATCTTTCTTTAAGTGAACTAAATATTGAATCATATATATATATGAACATATTACATAAACATTAACATATTGTCAACACGATATTCATGGCCCATTTAAATTATGTAAAAAAAAAAATACTTAGTTCTATTTTTAAATTTAGCATCTATTTTCAGATCGTATCTGTTTTATTCCAACGTTAAGAGGCACTCTACTGAATCTTGACAACTACACGTACTATAAGGCGCGGTTTACGAAACACGTGATGCTCTGGTATTGTTCAAAGAGGAAGAGCAAGAATTGTAGGGCTCTTGTCAGGATGAATATTAACCATGAAATCCTTTATATGCAGCCGAATCATTGTCATAGTAATTAAAAATCGGCTTATATAGTTAATTCACACTTTAGATTGTATTAAAATAAACTGTAAACAAATATGTTGTTGCAAAAAGTAAGATTTTTTTTATATTTACTTAACAATGATGTAATTATTTATGGAGTCATGCAATTTCATTATCATCAGATCATAATTTATTAATAATATATCTATCTTATAATTCACCGTAATCTTATAATTATTTCTATCAAACATAGTTTTAAAAGTAACAGGTAGGTATTACATATATATCTAATAAGATATATATGTAATACCTACCTGTTAAAAGAAATTTCAGAAGCTTGTAGATTATTTTTAATAGATAATAATTTATAATAAATGTGTTTTCATTTACTTACCAAATTCACATTTAATAATTACCTTGATAAATAATTTACGCTGTCTACGCTCTCCTGCACAAGGCTTAACATTAAGAGGGAGCCGGAGGCCCGTTTCCTTTTCCTCAACCTTCCCAGTCCATTCCTTCTTTCCAGTCGTCAATCTTTTCCTAATCCTGCCCTTATGCCTTAGAAAGGGTGACGCATTCGCAGACGCACTACCTCACCGAATGTTTATGGGCGGTGGTGATCACTTATCATCATACGAACCACCAGCTCTGTTGCCCGCTATGACACGACAAACAGACATAAAAACACGATTATAGTTACTTTCAAAAGATTTGGATATTAATCTCCACGAAAATAATTACATCTGCGCTTCTTTCTTAACCAATACCTGATGTATCTCCCCAATTGGGAAATCCTGCATAAGTTCCCAGAGCGAGACTATTTTACTAATAGACTACAGGCCCATATAGAAAAAATTACGGGTCATTTGAACCACCAGGTGACCTATCTAGAACGATATAAG
>NC_052104.1:7468204-7545551 GCF_012273895.1 Zerene cesonia | reverse complement strand
GCTTTCTGTCATGCTAAAGAGTATGCCATATGGCATAATATATCCTATGTGACTCATGGGATTTAGAATTATTATTCTGATACTTATTTCATATAATTGAACTGTTACAGAGTACCAGTTCATAAAATTATACAACGGTTCTAAGCTCCTTCTGTACGAGGGCTACTCATTCGCTGCCAACAACCGTTTGAAGACTATCTATTGTTGTTCCAAAAGATTGAAAGGTTGCAAGTCTAAAATACGATTGGATGACGTGGGTAATATCTTGTATGTTGAAGGCGAACACACTCACAGCCCTCCGGAATACCAGTGTGCTGGAGAATACTACGTTAAAGTGAAATAGCTCTCCAGAGTTGGTACAGAGATGAGGTGAAAAAAAAAGCCACCGAGGGGGTCGCGGACGAATAATAACTGCTCCCGTGGCTCCTTCACTAAAGATGCTCGACGGAACACAGTGAGGTTTTAGTCGGTGGGAATGCGACATAACCCACGGCTCCTTCCCGGGGGGCCATGAATATTTATACTAGATTTTCCCTCTCAAAAAAAAAGTCTAAGGTCTAAACACAAATGAGTTTTTATTTAGAAACCCTGGCCATCAGTCGTGAAATAGGATGTTTTTGTCGTTTCTTTTGAGTTGTTGTAGTTTCTTTAATCAATATTCACAATTTCTAATTCAAATTTTATTTTATTGCGTTTGATTTTACGCGAGTATTATACATCTACGTATATAATAGCATAATTAATATTAAGTTTAAATATACATTATTCACAACATATTATTATCAAAACAAAGACGATACCTGAATGCAGTCAGCAGTGCTCTAAATGATGCGGAGGCGAAATTCTGCACTGAATTATTTTCTACTCCGTAACATTTCATATTAACAATTTAGTATATCCTTTGGTTTATTTCCAGATTATGGGTTCATAACTTTAAGCAACGGTTCTAGGTTGCTCATGCACGATGGATTCACCTTCGCCGCAAATAATCACGCTAAGAATATGTACTATTGTTCGCAAAAATTTCGAGGGTGTAAGTGTAGAATCAAAATGGACAATAGAGGTTATATAGTATCCATTAGAGAAGACCATGACCATATACGTCCGAGATACATGTGCTTTGGGTCCTACTATAAAAAAGTATGATTTGAATTCATGTGCTGGGTGTGGGAGGCGGGGAAAAGGGCAAACTTATGGGCTTTTCGTGGTTTCCATTTTACTTAATTCATTATATTTTGTTTTGCAGCACGTGGATAGGGTTCTCAAAATGTTTTATTATTGCGTAATAACCTATTATGAAATAGGACACATTAATTCTCGTGTCACAATTCGCGCAAGCGAACGAAATACCCATAGGAGTGGGATATGTTGGAAAACAGGTTATAAATTTAACGCAAGAGGTCAGATACGTTAAGCGTTTACATTCAATGGACAGAGGAATTTAAACTTTAACTAAGAACATTTACAAAGTCTAGTGTCTACCCACTATTCACTTCTTAATTAAATGAATGGTTTTCAAAATTAATAAATGAGTTAACATTGAACATAAAACATTATTTATATGTTGTTAAAGAGGAGTTTCGTGATATTTGTTGTGTTTCTTCGTTTCCTTGTTTGGTTTTAATTTATTATAAAAAATGTTTTTTTTTTTTAATTTATTGTAAAATTTATTCGTTACTGTACATACATATTTTATTTATAAATAAAATCTTGAGTAATGTATGACATTTTATTTGATTATTCATCGATATTCTTTACAAAATATTATGATTAATAATTAATGTTATTCTATTAACTTATTTATTTCTGTATTTTTTCAATCCTTTGTCAGTTTCATAGGAAATTGGGCTAACAAGTTTTATTATTACATGTGGCAAGACTAAAAGTGTTTTTACCTATAATCGATTAAATATTTTCAGTGGAATATAAAATAATACAGACAAATCGAAACAGACACCTTCTCATGATAAATGGCTATACGTTTTCGCAGAATTGTAAATCGAAACATTACTACTGCTCGAAAAAGGACAAGGGATGTAAAGCTAAGGTGCTTTTCGATCCGATCGGCGGTATTTCTGAGAGATCTATGTTGCAGCATCTACACACTCCGCCTAAGTATTTCGTGTCTCCAGACGGTATTTATCATAGGATAATGTAAAAGTGACACTTCTTTTATTTTAGTGTAATATTTTTATATATTTATAATGAGTAGGTGTAACTTACACCTAGCTATACAATCTTCAGATTCATTGATATTGTGTGTGTATGTGTAAAGGTAAGATGACTAAATAAGACTCGGGGAATGGTTTGTAAAATGTTATTCCGAAGTTTATAAAAGATCTGATAGTCCATCTTTAACCAAAGTTTAACTCCTATTTTATTTGCTTGTAAGTTCATTTACGATTATTAAAATGGTCAATGTACGCGGTTTTAATTCCTGTGATTTTTTTATTTACAAATAGAGAATAAACAACAATAAGTATTAATGTACATTTAATTATTTTTAAAGAATTCTCTGTGCCGAATTCAGGGGCGTAGTCAGTCACCGGAAAGTACGAAAGTAGGTATATAAAAATCCCTTTTGTTTACAAGATTATATGTAAAAAATGGAGGTTTTTCTTTGTCATACATAAATTATTCTTTTCACTGTTCATTATTTTGCCGTGATGACATATCAGACTGCTAGGCCAACCATGATCCCACCTCATTCGAATTTCTTCTACGCATTCTACGGGGATTGGATACCTGCCTTATGGTTATTTCTATTATTCCTTAATTTTTTCAAATATATCTAGAACAGGTGAACAGGTTTTGATATTGTATTAAATGTATTATAACTTGAACCCTCACAGGAGGCTTGTGACCCTGCTGTGATGAATAATGAAGAACACCTATCAAACCAATTACAACGGAGCGTCTCCGTTTCTAATAAAATATGCAACAACTAATTAAGAATGTTGTTTAAATACCAAATAGAAAACTTCTTATTAACGCTATGAAATTATTATTTTCAGGTATTCAATATGATATAGTTATGTCGCAAAGGGGGAAAAGTTTGATCCTCGTTGACGGTTTCACATACGCGAAAGGTAGTTTATACAGATGGATATGTTCTACCCATCACCCCAATTGTAAAGCGAAAATTCACCTAGATGCCCAAGGAGTTATTGTTCAGATGATCGACAGTCACAATCATCCGCCCAAGAAAATATACAGATCCACAGGGAATTATGTTATAAGGGCCTAGATGCTTCTTAATTTTGCACACATTACTATAACTGTAATTATTGTAGTTAGCCAATAAATTCGAGTATTAAATATACATTGTTCAATTTACAATGTTTTATTATTTTCCAATCGAATAGTTGCGTTTATTTCTGAGATGGAGCTCGTGGAATTAATAGTGAATATAAAATATTTATGTACATAGCTAATCATTCAAAGTATCAAATATTAACTAACTTAAATATTTAAATAAACAATATTAGGTACAACAAATGAGATCGTTTCTCTTTATTAGATAACATATTCACATAAACAAAGTTCCCTATATTCTCTTTATTTCTCTCTCTTTTACTTAATATTTTCTCTCTCTCTCTCACTGTGTTTTTGTTTATAACTGTTTAATCCAACTATACATAAAGGAACCTTATAATAGACCATGATATACATGAAGAACAAAAGTCATTATAGTTTATTAGGGGGCCTTATCACTTAATTGTGAGTGTGTCGTGTAATTATTCCCTTCGTTAATGAATTGTATTCTTTTAGATTTCCGTTTTATAACCCTGGTTGGCAACAAAAGGCTGCTTATGGTTGATGGATACACGTTCTCACAAATGAGCGCGAAACATTGGTATTGCTCACGAAAGTTAAAAGGCTGTAAGGCGAAAATACATTTAAATAAAGATGAAAATACAATACTTCTGTGTGAAAATAAACATAACCACGAGCCTCCGCAATACGTAATTTCGGGAAAATATCATATAAAAATTTCTGGATGATTAGAGTGCGAATTTAAAATAGGAAATGCTTTATCATCAGCATGAATTTGTTACGTATATGATCTAATTTGTTTTAGTATAACTATGTCTGTGTATGTTTTCGTATTGTGTGTTTATTTGAGCATAAATTAAAAATATCAAACCGATGGAATTTTTCGAGTTTAAAGGCACTGTACATTGTATTAAATCTTTATAATTGCAAGTTTAAGGCACATGGTTTTCCATTTTTACACGCTTTATATTAGCTTCACCTGTATGTTTGTTTGTAACCGACTTCTTTGGGCGCGATTTTGACCCACTTTTAACGGCCAGATTTCGTTCAAACTTTGTAGATTTATTGAGGACCGATGACAATACACTAATTTGATAAAATTATTCCATTTTTCAATTTGCAAAATATGATTTTTGTTAAAGCGTGTTTTTTAGTTTTTTTTAAACTATTATTATTATTGCTTTGAAAGCAATTCTATAAAACTTATAAATGTAACGAAAAATATCAGAACGACCTCACAAATCACAATACATTAAAAGCTATCATTACATTGTTGACGACTGTCGATATATTTTCCTGAAAAACTTATGGGTTGATGTTATCCTTTACAACACATTACAGAATACGAGTTGATCCCCTCTAACCGAGGTAAAGGCCATATGCTTGTCTATCAAGGGTTTACCTTCGCAAAGATGAATAGCAACAACAGATGGTACTGTTCCAAACGACTAGCCGGATGTAAAGTACGGCTTAGGGTTATAGATAATATGGTTATACAGGAAGAAAAGCATATTCATCCTGCCCCGGTTTTGTACAGGACTACGTGTGGTTTGCTGCTAAAACGTTGACTCGAAGCACCTTGTATATGAAAAAGACCGCTTGTTTAAGAAGCCGAGTTTGAAGGAATAATTCTGCAGTTAACAATTTGGTAGTCAATGTGGATGTTATATTTATAGAGCGTTATGTTATTTATATTTTTCCATAATTTATGGAGTTTCTGTTAATATTGTATTTGATTTAAGATAACCTCGCGCTTAATTGTTTTTATAAATGTATAACATAAAATAAAATATATTTCTTTCAAGGTCACGTGCCTCTCTCCAATTATATTAAAACAAATTGAACGCGAGCTTTGCGAAGTAAAGAGACATAACTAAATAACTATGTATTTTCAGAGTTCGAATATATACCTACAAATCGTGGATCAGGGCAACTTCTCTTATACAAAGGTCACACGTATGCAAATATACATAAAAATAGATGGTATTGTTCCAAAAAAAAAGTCTGTAAGGCTAGAATAGTGATGGTGAATAATTGTGTAACCGTAATTGGCGAGCATAGTCATGCTCCTCCATATGTAGCTAGATTTCGAAGTGGTAAGATTATAAGAGTGTTTAAAAGCTAAAAGAATAACATTAAAATAAAACATTTAAGAAACACTTTAAATGTTTTATTTCAATATTTCACATTAATATAACATCCCGTCAAATATTTCATTTTTGTTATGTCCATTTTCGATGGTCGATTTGTTTTATAATAAAGGGTCCTATGGATACTTAATATCCTATGGATACTTTTGGATTTTCGCTCTTCATGTATAGGTACTGTTAAGTGATATAATAAGAGCTGTTTTACAGACGTGGAGTATCTTCCCTCCAATCGCGGAAAGTGCCAACTGTTAGTCTACAAAGGTAACACGTATGCATCAATGGGTAACGAGCACAGGTGGTATTGCTCGAAGAAACGTATTGGGTGCAAAGCTCGTGTTGTATTACATGGGACATCAGTTATGGCTATTGGAGTTCATATTCACGAACCTCCTAAATTAATAAGAACATCGAACGGCAGGCTTCATAAATTGTAAATTGAATATATGAATAAAATGATAGTTTGCTGAACTTTCCTCCTTCGCAGAGTGACAGAAATAAGTTAGAGTTAGATTAACATTATGTAGAAGATATAGATGCTTAATTTACTCATGTATGTATAATGGGTTACGTGGTAATGAAATATTATAATAAGTAAATAAATAAATAATCTCCTACATAGTTTTTGTTTGTTTTATTATATTAAAGACATTATATTACGACGATGACGACACGACGTTATATTAACGATATATACATATATAACTATTCAACTTACGTATGTGAATAGAATTTAATATTATTAATCGAATAAAATATTAAATTGCGTATTCAATATAAAATATTACAAAGCATGTTATCAATTTCAAGAAATATCCGACCGAAATGGCTGGTTCGACATCTAGGGGTTCAACGGAAATAAATTGATTATTTATCTCACATAGCGCCATCTTTGTTTAAACAAAATAAAAGACTAGATAAAATTAGGCATATTATAAACTAGAAAATGTATCAATATTCATTTAAGTAGCTACGAAAATTGGAGTGATTCAATGGACATGATCGAGAGAACTTTCAATTTTACACAACTGTCTATATAGAACATACAATTAGGTGCATTATGTTCCAGATGTACAGTTTATATCGAGTCGTCGAGGAAACGGTCGCTTATTACTGTATAACGGTCACACATTTGTCACAATGAGGACAAAGAACAGGTGGTATTGCTCAAAGAAAGCAATGGGGTGTAAAGCCAAGGTCACGATAGCGGGAGAGAGTGTGATGGAATATGGTTTCCATGAACATCCCCCACCAGCATTGTATAGAGCGGCTGATGGGACGATATACAAATTTTGAATTTTCTACATTTATTTAGGAAATGCCGCTGAGTCCAAACCTTTAGAGGCTAACAAGGCTCGTGCGTCAATTTACCACTCTTTTAAGGTATGAATTTGGTTTTCTTCCAAATGATAAGAAAAGTCAGCTTTTTCTTTGATCGTTGAAATATGTACAACTTAAATTTTTTTTTTAATTGTAATTGTTAAAGTTTTATCTGCAAAATCGTTAACCAGTTAACAGCCATTGTGAGGATTTATATAATATATTATATTAAAAGCAGATATTATATTATTCAAGGTGTTCTATATAGTTTATTAAATTATTTTGACTAATTATTGAGTTATATTTACCTAAGTTTAAATTTAAATAAGGCAGACTCTCGATTAAAAACCACCGGAGAAACGGTACATCGCTACATAGTGAAGCTTGGCGTCGGATCTCGGAATTGACCTTATAAGTGTTATTCCAAGGATTATTTTAGTTATAGGAGTGCTGGAGACTGGAAAGAAATAAAATTTAAATTTGAATTCTTTTACTTTTTCAATCATTTCACTATCAAACCCTATTTGAACATAAAGTGTATTTGATTTGTTGACGTATCACTGTGTGATTTTACCGTCACGGGCACGATTTTATTGGCGATTGAGATAATCATATCGATTTTGGGTCTTTGAAGACTTCATGTGTCGAATCAAATATATGCGCGCTGCTGTTTTTAATTACATTACGATAAAAATTACATAAATCTCTGCGGTTCTCTTGTAATGTCTCATATAGCGTTAACGTTTCAGAAGTAGAATACATGTCTTGTAGAGGCGGACAAGGGAATAAGCTCGCTTACAAGGGATATACATATTTTTCAATGCATAATAAACGACGGTGGTATTGTTCCAAAAAGGCCACCGGATGTAAAGCTGTTGTCCTAACGCTGGAGCATGAGATTATAGAAATTGGTAAACACGACCATCTGCCTCCGCGCTTATTTAGACATGCTGACGGCTCGCTGTATACGGTTTAATTCTTCACGACCTGGACTCGTAAACCAGGTTGTCTGGGAAACATCGGACAATTACAGGGAATATATAACAGCTATTAGATTGGAGGCAATAAATAAATAATTAACTGTAAATGGAGTTTATTTATTAATGCTGGGAAGCCTGATGTTCCCTAACAATTACGACATTGGGCATTGACCTTCAAGAAAAAAACGTATATTTCACTAAAATGCCGGCAAAGCACCTGTAACACCTCTAATGTTACAAGTGTTACTGGTGACCACTTAACATTAGGTGGCCTATCTGCTCCTTTGCTTGGTCTGTCATAAAAAAAACAAGCCATCTCTGAATTTTTATTGCTTTTTATGGTAACGATGAAATAATCTGTTTCAGGCAATATTGAGTTGATACCCAGTATACGTGGCAAGCATATCGGAGTGTTCAAAGGGTATACGTTCACGAACGCGTATAATAACACTCGATGGTATTGTTCCAAAAGGATGTCTGGATGTAAAACCAAGCTGTCGACCACACGAGAAGGGCAGGTTATTGATGTTAATGAAAGACATAATCACCCAGCGCCGAATCTCGTTCGTGCTAGTGATGGTACACTTGTAAGAATTAAATGATACGAGAATGTATTATTTTGTTGTGATTATCATTCAGTTTGTAGGTTTTTTTTATTTTTTGATCGGCTATAGCCGATTATTACTAATACAACCGAAAACACTGTTTGCTGCTGTTTGCATAAACAATGTTTTAACCCAATCTAAATAGTGAAAACTATTCGACCAGTATTATTAAATTCCCAGAAGGGATTCTTCCATTGCCCACATATGTGATGTTATAAGGAGGGAAAGACTTGTGTTAAATCTCTCGACATCTTAGCAACGAGTTGGGGACTGGCGTATCAGAAATCCTTGATCTTTATATAAGAATTCAGTAAAATTGTCATCAAGTGACAGATATGGCTACATTCTAAAAATAAAATAAATTGTTGGTAAATAATACTGAAAAGCAAGATTTTTTTATTTTGATATCCTTGTCAATTGAATTGTATCATATTATTAATTATTGTGTAAATTGTGCCATGTTATCAAGTGATTTGATTTCTTCAATAACAATTTTGCCATCTGGTTCTGTTTTTACCTATTTAAAAGTTCACTGAGTTTATCATGCCTTCTCATCTACATGTCTGAACAAAATTTCAAATACAATTTATGAATAAAAAAGCGGCAATTAATAATTATTTAAATCATAAATAGATAGGTTAATGACCGATTTGGTTTTCAGATTCTTCAGACGATGCTGATTTCCTTCGCTATTATCGAGATTACAAAAAACGTAATCCAGAAAAGTTCACCACTGAGACTCACACCGCTGAATCCTTCGATCCTGTTGGACGTGTCTGCGATTTATTAAATTTTCTTGTCCCGAAGAAGTAGCCATTGGCCTAATTACCTAAGTACTTAAATGTAATGATATAATGATGATGATAATAATGATGACTTTGGCAAATGATTTAGTTATGAAGAACAATTGTTATATACAAGGACTATGAATATATCTTCTCACATCGTAATAATAAAGAAAGCCCTTTATTCATACTAGAGTTGTAAGTTGTGTTAATTTGTGTTGTGTGTCATTGTGCATGTGTGTTTTGCTTTAATGCTTCGTAGTGATGATTCATATATAGGATTTTAATTCAAAGTTTCGTTATTATTTACAATGTAAAATAACCTTAATCGTTTTCAGACCTAGAATACATTTCATGTAGAGGTCGAAAGGGTAACATTCTCGTTTACAAGGGACATACGTTTTACACAAAAGAGCATAGCAAGAGACGGTGGTACTGTTCCAAGAAGGCCTACGGCTGCAAAGCTATTGTCTTAATGTTAGGAAGCGAAGCAGAAGGGGTAGGCGTACATAATCACGAACCTCCGAGAATTATAAGACGGTTCGATGGAAGTTTATGTAAGGTTTAATTGATGTGCGTTTTTTAACTCCCCGCGCAAAAAAGACAGGGTGTTGTAAGTTTAACGTTTAACGTGTCTGTCTGTGTGTGTACTTTATATGTGTGTGTGTGTGTTTTTGTTTGAAAGGTAAATTATCCGAGCGTTCTGTTTGTTGTTGTCAACGTCGTACAATCATGTACAAAATATTGTAAAACACTATTAAATTATTGGTTTACCTTGCTATTACTACCGGCGTATTTACTGTGCTGTACAATTAGCTGTAAGGTACCTTATATAAATAAAAATAATAAGTTACAGCAGTAATAATTATCATCTCTGCATTGTTTCATATCACAGTTGAAACTTAGCATTAGAGATATAAAAGAATATAATTTTTTATAATTATATTCTTTATATATCTCATATGATTAGAAGTAAGTTTTATCTGTGAAGTAAAATGTAGTTTGAGTATTAATGTAATTAATCATAAGTCACGAATTAAATGTTATTAAAAATATGCTAATTTATGTTTAAGGAAAGTTTAATTTTATGTGATTATTTAATTTTCCTTCACTATAAAATTTCCATAAACGGTGTTAATTTATCGGTAGGAACCACATACAAGGGGCGTGGTCTGATTATTGTTTACCAAAAACAAAACTATTGTCACGTAATTTTATGTATGTAAGTAATACAATAAAGAAAATACCTTAGATACTAAAGTTTTATTTATTTATTGTATATGCATGACATATTCGTATAGATGCTATTGAGAAATTTTGAAAGAATAGAAAAAATTTGATGACGAGGCAGGACACGAACCTGCGTATCTTGCTTAACCGTAGCAATGATAGATGCTATTGATATATGTCAATTTATATGATTTTTTTAAAAGTATAAGAGCAACTTTGTATGATTTGCAATATTTAAATTAATTATTTAACTCAAAAGAACAATAAATTCAGTTCAATCGAGATATTTTCTTGCTAATTAATAATCAAAACAAACTTTTTAAAGGTTGTTTACCAGGTTATGAAGAAATACAACTTGTTGGTGGAACGAGACTTATAAAGTATCAAGATTATTTGTTCTCGTTCAAGGGGTCGAAACAACAAAATGTCCTATATTTGTACTGTTCGAAGAAAAAGTCCTCAAGATGTCAAGCGCGTATCAGGCTAGATAAAGATGGAAATATTTTATTTGCTGTCCCTATTCATTGTCATGCGCCGCCTACTTTGAGAAAGTTGAAAAACGGAATGTACGTTAAAATAGATTAAAACTAGCTTAACAGCATACTCTTTCATATAAGCATGAAGCGATGAGTTGATGAAATTATAAATATAGCAGGAAAGAAGTGGGTCCAACGCTCAAACGATTAAGACAAGGGTAAGAACTGAAGGAGGTCTATACCCTAATAACTGTTAGGGAATTTTGATGGGAAATAAGAGTTTATATTGTTATTATTATTATGTTAAGGTACCTAATATATACCAAAGGGTATTTATTCAGTGTTTCATTGACTACAATATCCAAACATCCGAAACCTGCTTTGATTTTATATCCTCTGTACCAACAAAAAACAATAATCTGAAGAAAATATGTTTGCACAAGAATTTCATATTAATTCATAATATACTTTCAATAGATTTCCAGTATGAGGTAATAACACTCATAGATGGCAAGACACTTATCAAGTATGAAGACAACACATTTTCATTTTATGGACCGAAAGACAGCAGATTGTATCTCAACTGTTCCAAGAAACAGAGCAATGGCTGTAAGGCACGACTGAAACTGAATAAGGCTGGAGATATAGTAGTGGCCAATGTTGAACACAACCATGAACCGCCGATACTGAAGAAACTATCTAACGGGAGATATATTAAAATTAAATAGTGTTTAGTGTGAGATTTTGGCTTAGTTTTGTATCTTCTTAAGACTTTTTTAACGAAAAACTTCAAACCAGTTCTTAACAAATAGAATCATAATAGGTACAACCAGTTTTAAAGTAACAAGGCAAAAAATATAGTCACATGATCCTTCGTTTTTGTAATTAATTGATTAGGCCGTTTGCAAACTAATTGCATGCATCTCAAATTTTAAATGATAAATGTTATTGTTACGAAGTTCCCAAGATCCACTGAGAACGTGAAGCTACATATGATTCTTTAACTCGTACTATTAATAAGGCTCTTGTGATATTGTTCCCTAGGTTAAGTCTCAATTTGTAATTATTTCAAAACAATAAAGCATAAATAAATAAAATAAGGCTCTACAAAATGAGACAAAGAAAAACATGTTTGTAAGTATGTCAATATTTTGTTTTATTTCAATCTCTTCCAGCACTATGAAGTGAATCATTAATCTTAAGAAAATGTGGATAAGTAATTTCAATGGATTCTTATTATACACGAATTGATTGCTGTACGTACATTTACAATTTCCTCCTAAACGTATGAGGAAGAAATTAAATAATCTTGAGGCAGCACTATCATCATACATTGATTCATAATTTTTAATGGTAATAATATGTAACTAATAATAAAAATATCTGCCGATACTAGTAGGATATGACTTTGTGAGCTGTTAAAATATGGTATGAGCATTTTTTTTAATTCTTAATAAATGTTAATAAAAATGAAATATCTATTCAATATAAATTAACATATTGAATTTGAATATTTCAGCATGCTACCAGTATGAGATGATAACCTTTATAGATGGAAAGACTATCATAAAGTATCAAGACTACACATTCTCGTTTTGTGGACCGAGAGACAGCCACGGGAATAGATTATATCTCACTTGTTCCAAGAAACAGAGCAAATGTAAAGCAAGGCTGAAATTAAATAAGTCTGGAGAAATAGTAGTGGCTAATACTGAACATAATCATGTACCGCCATTATTAAAGAAATTATCGAACGGGATGTATGTTAAAATTAAATAGTTTTAGTGTAATATTTAGGCTCAGTATCTTTTCAAAGAATTAAAGACTTAACGGATTTTAAACGCGATTTATTCATTATATTATTAACCCGACATTTCGAAAACTTTCACTTTTAAGTTTGATAAAAAATGTATTATAATTTTCAAATCAAATTTTTAAGAAGTTTCTTAAGAAATATGAGCGCAAAGATGGATCCGGTCTAGTTTTCGTTCGTTAAATAAGGCTGTGTAAAATGAAACACAGAAATACTTTAAGATAATATACGTTTTTTATTTCAATCCCTTTAACCATTATCAAGCTTAGCATAAATCCCAAGAAAGTGTCCGGAATAAGAAATTTCCATTTTTAAAATACGTTTCAGCAGCGGCTGGCAGGCAGCAGCTGTACGAGACAATAACATTTTTAGATGGAAAAACCGTCATCAAGTATCAAGACTACACATTCTCGTTTTCCGGACCGAGAGACAGCTACGGGAATAGATTATATCTCACTTGTTCCAAGAAACAGAGCAATGAATGTAAAGCACGACTGAAACTAAATAAAGCTGGAGATATTGTAGTGGCTAAGGTTGAACACAATCATGCCCCGCCATTGTTGAGAAAACTGTCCAATGGGAGATATATCAAAATTTAATAATCGTCATTAGTGTGTGACTTCGCTTTATAATGGTTTTTAGTACAAGTTCAATGCGGCAAATCGGTTTCGTTTTAGGTATGTTTTTATTCGACAATAAAAAATGTGTCGACGTGTGTATAGATGAATTTATTAAAGGCTAAAGTTTTCTTTTATATTTCATTATTGTATGCACTCCCATGTTAACTTTGATATCCAGGAGTATAGTGTGGTATATTTTTTCTGAAATTTATTAAATTAATTTAACCTCAATATTTTAGATTAAAGTATATAATATTTAATATATATACTTAAATATATAAAGTCTTTAATTTCTAAGTGCCAATAAATTAATAATAAATGAAACATCATGAACAATCTTATTTAATTTACCGTTTATCAAACCCATGAGTTTTATTATGAGTAAATATAGATATAGTATGATATAACAATTGCAAATACCTATGGGCGTTGTTGTGATGTGATATTTATTTATAGCCTATTTACAGGATGGGAATATGAAAAAATAACTTTTGTAGATGGCAAGACACTTGTCAAGTATCAAGACTATGTATTCTCATATAACGGACCAAAAGATAAGGATGGTAAAAAGCTATATCTTTGCTGTTCCAAAAAATGGAGTACCAACTGTAAGGCTCGGTTGAAATTGAACAAGAATGAAGAAATTGCTTTAGCTATTACCGATCATAATCATCCACCGCCTAAAATACAAAAAGTACGATGTGGGAAGTACATACGGCTTTAAATGTTTAAGAATTGAATAATCGCTACTATTAACATCCTCTTCTTTAATAATGTGTGAATAAAAACTTTGACGTTAACCTAGAGTTAGTATAGACAAGCTATTGTAATGTGCTGTTTATTTGAAGGGAGGAGTTTGTTTCTAGTTTGAATTTTCTTTTAAATAAAGCTTATTTTACAATTTACGTTGGTTTTGTTTCCTGACCCTTCCTTACTGCAAGTGTAACCAACACTTTAATCAAAATTTTAATGATGTTTGCATTTTGTTACAGTTCCCTACAAAATTCTGCCAATAGATCCGAAGCGATCTATTGTTATATTAGATAATTATTCCTTCGCCTACACTGGCCATGGGAAGCGTTATCTAAAATGCTCTACGAAGATGAGAACGGGCTGTCAAGCACGCTTCAGTCTTAACAAGGATGGTAGCATTAATCTAGTGGAAAAAACTCATAATCATCCTCCAAGACATTACTTCAAAGGGACTGATGGTTTTTATCATGCTATTTAGTTGCAATAAAAGCACACGAGTAGGTACTGATTTCACGTGCTCTCGAAAATCAGATACTAATTGTAAGGATAATTAAAGATCAAAGATCTAAGTCGGATCGATGTTGATTTGAATCTATAGCAGCTGAGAACCTACAGGCGATGACGGATTATTCGGACTATACCCGTCGGAAGAAAATGGGTGTGTGTATGTATGGGTATATGTTGTGATTATAAAATGATAATTTATTCAGAATGAAAAATAGATTTTTAAACAAATCAGCCGTCAGACACTGTCACGTCAATAAAGTTGGGTGCGGCGCAAACGGCGATGCAGCGTAGTTCTGAGCCATACCAATGTCTCTTGTGCAATGCCTGCAATTAACCCAGCTAAATATAAATGTATTATTTGGCTGTTTTACGTTCTAAATAGTTTTAAGTGAGTATTGAAACTATTCATATTTTATGTTATATTAATTTTGTTAGGAAGAAATGTAACAATGGTAGGTATATGATAAATTATAATAGAGCAATAGTCCACGACGGCCAGATCTTCGTTATATTATAAAAGCTGAAAATCTTAAATTTTAATTGTTCTCTCTTCGTCTTTGTCATTTATCTTTTCTTTTTTCTTATCTTCTTCTCTTTCTTCATAAATTAGAAATGTATAGTTATGGTTTAGGATAAATCTATCTGTACAATAAAACAATCTGTCATTCAAGCCCGCCTTTCATTGACTTATTACTCAATGAATGCTAGTATAAATAAAGGAATCAATAGTACTTATCTTCTTAAACAGCAGTTGCTTAAAAATGCACAAGAAAAATAAAAGCAAAAGTAAGTATTCATTGAACCTCTTGTAGAAAAGATTTGACAATATTTATTATTAGTTAAAAAAGCCAATAACGGTTTGTTAGTTTAAAAATTTGTGACACTCATATGGAATTATTTTTCAGCTCCATTCCGTTTCGTAAATAGCAGTCGTGGCGGCGTTATCTTAGAGATCGACGGTTTTACATTTTCGAAAAACAACAGATCCAACACCCTTTGGTATTGCTCAAGAAAAATGTCAAAAGGCTGCTTAGCCAAAGTGATGACTAATCAAACGAGAACCGAAATAGTGTATTATCGCTCAGAGCATAATCATCCTCCTAAAATGTCATTTCACTAAACTCAAAGTCAAAATGTATAGAACATTTACAAGTAACAACAACTACAGTTTGCCAAATGATTGTGTAATTAGATAATTTTTAATGAGCTTAGGTATATGTAAGTACTAAAATCTTTGATTAACATAATACATGTCCGGTTTTTCTTGGAACTAAATCGACTTTATTTCTTCGTACAGTTGGTTAGTTATATATAGTTATGGAGGTAAGGAGAACTGTGTCTGCTGTAAAACTATCCGTTAAAAAATATTTTTAATAAGGATCAATATATATGGGTTTCGCACAAATTGGCGAAATTATAACACAGGTGCTGAAAGTTATTAGAATAAAATAGAGAAATAAGAAAAGGATGAAAGAACTTCCGTCTCGTTATTCAAGAATTTTCGACGAAATTAGTTTGGTCTACGTAAACATGTGAGGTCTTGTATATTACACTCTCACTAACTACTCTAATCATTAAACATATTAAATTTCCTACAATACATCATCATAATACATCAGCTGCTTAATTCATATCATGCCTTTTACATTATATTAGAAGGAACTATATGAGACTTTTGTCCTCACCTCACCCTCCATAGTTATATTGCTACAAATATTATATGACGGTTCTTGAACATGTCATCATTGATCAGGTTTCTTGAAAATGTGAACGAATTTAAAACGGTTCAATGCCATCAAAACATCTTTTCAAAATAAATAAAATATGAAACTTACATACATGAATTTCTTACAAAATAATAAATTGTTTTATTTTGCAATCATGAGACTATTATCATATTGTAATATTTAATGGTAAATTATTTGATTTTTTTTTTCTTCTATTGATTTTTTTGACTATAAGATCACCACCTTGTTTTTTGCTTCAGGTTTGAAATTTACCTATGTCAAGTCGCACAGTAATTCAATATTGGCGCTTTGTGAAGGACACTCATTCACGAGATCTAACAAAAACTCCTACTCCTGGCTGTGCTCGAAGCGAACCGGCCGGAATTGCAGAGCCAAGATCAAGATCCGGGATGACGTCATCACAGACTACTTGCTGGAACATAATCATCCACCACCAAAATACACGATAACTAAAGACGGTGTCTATTTTAAACTGAATTAGGTCTTAAGGTGCTAAGTTAGAAGTAGTATTAAATTTTTTTCAGTATTTTTAATTGTATATTTACTTTTTAAGGATAAAAGGAAAGGTTCAGCTTGAAAGTATTTTTGTAAGAAAGAAGAAAAATTTTCAATAAAATGGTCGTTTTTTTTGTCTATATCGTTTCTTTAATAACATGACTGTGATAATGATCTATGATATCAAAATGATAAAATGTCAGTATTATAATACATACGTATACGTTAAATAGACATTACATTCAAGAAAACATTTTTGTATATTTTATGGTCACAATCTAGAGGCCAAATCTCAACATGATTGTTATATAAGTAAGCTTTCATTTTTTTATTTATTACGATAACCAGGGTTTGATTGAGCTATTTTTGGATTTATTTCGGTTTATTGGTATTGATTAATTTCTGGTCCCCATTTCATTAACTATGAATTTTTTTTCAGGGTTGCCATTTCAATATATAAATGTGAAAAATAGGAAGACACCAGTGTTGCTTCTTCTAAAATACACGTTCAGCCAAACGACCACAGATACTAGGTATTGGAACTGTGCTAAAAAGGCATCTAGGAAGTGTAAAGCTAAGTTACGTTTTGATGCACATGGGAAATTGGTGTTTTCGTTTTTAAAGCATAACCATGCACCTCCACGATTCTATAGAGACACTAGTGGTCGGTATATCAAACTAGAAGATTAGTGACGATTTGATCCCGATGTTTTAAAGGTTGGGTATATAGTTTTACTATAAAATGCAATAAAAAATATATAAATGGATATGAATCTTACAAAATGTGTCTGCGATATCTCCCGTTTCACGATGGCCTAGAACCGAGGTTCACACCACAGTTTTGTAAATAGTTGAAGTTTCAAAATTCTAACACTGTTCATGGGTGTAATTATTGTTTTAGTGAGTCCGTTAGAGTTTAAACAGACTCTGCCGAATGTACGTGGCCGTAGTGTGTGTGTATGAGTGGCGACAATCACTTTGGTCATTGATTCAAATACTGGCGTAATCATGCAGGTCTTCGGTCGCGTATCTTCGGCATGGTGTGTTTAGACACTTATAGTATTTAAAACTACATAAATGTAAATATCTGTGTAACACGAGTCTTAAAAAAGTATTTTTTGTCAAAATACGATAAAGATCTATTTCAACACTTTTTTTTTTATCTTTTGAATGTCTTTACAAAGCATAATGTCAATGTAATGTTTTTTTTTCTACTAATAATGTTATCTAATAATGTTATGTTATCTTTCAAATTGTACATTTTTGTCTCTTTGAAGTTACGAAAAGATTGAGAAGTGGATTAATATATTTTCTAACTATTTTAGTAATGTAAATAATATTTTTGGAATGTCAACATATGAATACATATTTTACCAGATTATTGTTATTTCAACACTGAATAATACAGAATTCAATGTTACCGTAATTTAAGTATTTTAAAAAATATGATAAATATCGTAGTTTTCTATTTCATAATGTCATCACGACACCCAATCACCTATCGATATTAGTTTACTTATATTTTAACGAATACCTATTTGGTAAGTGATAATTTCTGTAACAATGAACACAATGAACATTAGTAATAAAATTTTAATTTTTTATATTTTGTTTGTTTCACATTCATTTACTTATTTGAAATAAAAGCACTATCCTTATTCCGTACATCTTTAATTCCTAAAATTAATTCCCATTTGAATTTGGTCTAATTCTGAGAATTTCGAGCCGGTTTAGTCTTAATAATTATTCGTGTAATCGTTATCGGTTTCACCAATGGTCGGAAATATTTTTGCGACTAATTTACAGGTGCAGACATAATTCATTAATACAATATAGAATATATAGTGTAATGTAAATTACATGCTTAGTGCGATAATTATCACTGCAAAATACTGGTACGAGAATAATTCATTTACTTAATAATTACGAGCCGGAACAGAATCAGAATTTTAACATGAACGCTGGGCCGTAATTTAAGTATATACATAACGATTGTTTATTTGTTATTGTAGATTTGTATACTAATCCCCAGCACTCGGATTTCAGGGCTTAAATATGAATATATTGAAGTTGAAAATGGGAGAAAGCCGTTGCTACTTCTTAACAACTATACATTCAGTCAGACGACCAGCGATAGAAGGTACTGGAACTGTGTTAAAAAGGCCTCCATGAAGTGTGCAGCGAGGTTGCGTTTTAATAGCCAGGGAAAGTTGGTTTTTCACTTCTTGAATCATAATCACGAGCCGGGGCGATACTTCAAGAAAGCGGATGGGCGCTATATTAAGATATCGTAAATAGGTACTTTGTATTTTCGAAACAAGAAACGGTCATGACAGACTTTAATAGGTGTTACTTGGAGAGCATCCGTTTCGTGGGTATTTTATGTAAATTACCAAGTATATTCTTAACTTTTAAGTATTTTTTAGTATGAGTAATTAAAGTAGATTAGTAATAAGAAAATAGCAAAAATGAAACATGCATGAGCATCATTGATAGAATTATTTTGGATTATATAGTTATTAGTTACACAATCTTAGTTCCCAAAATTAGAATGAAAGTAGTGGTGCCAATACACTTTAGTAGTACTTAAGTATATTATTCGTGTCTGTGTTTTCTGACGTTAACGTCAGATATTAATCTGTAATTTTTTAAATTGGACGCATAAAAAATTTTTGCCCCGTCCCTTTGATAAATGTTTATTTAGACATCGATCATATTAAATGTGTGTATTAAAACGATTCTTGTCATTTAAAAATTATATATGATATATACCTATTGATTGATAATATATACT
This sequence comes from Zerene cesonia, assembly GCF_012273895.1. Taxonomy (NCBI): domain Eukaryota; kingdom Metazoa; phylum Arthropoda; class Insecta; order Lepidoptera; family Pieridae; genus Zerene; species Zerene cesonia. The sequence goes on along the minus strand of NC_052104.1, from coordinate 7,526,002 downwards.
TCGGTATATTTTTTTGATTATTTGATCATAGACTATGAATGATTATTGAAATATAACAATAATACATATACGCCAAGGCCTTTTAATGGTGTATATTTTCAGACCTTCGCTTCGAATACATAACAACGTTTCGAGGAAGCCGCCTAGTTCAGGTACAGGGCTATACATTCTCGAAAAACGACCACGGCTACTATTGGAGATGCTCGAGGAAAGCCCACTCGTGTAAGGCAAAAATTAGGATCAAAAATGACGTCATCACCGACCTCAATTTAGAGCACAATCACGCCCCACCCAACCCGGGAAGCATAAAGTGGAATTCATTTTATGACAGCCCTATGTGATTTCGAAAGAAAAGTTAAATGGGTTTAATATGGGAGTGAAATAAATGTCTAGAATGAATGGATCCGATCGGTCGATCAGATGTAAAATGAAGAGTAATTTTTAATGTAAAAACGCTATATCTAAGGTATAAATGAGTATTATAAGTATTTAAGAGTTTTATGAAACTTTATTTTGTCTTTACTAATTTGATTAATTAGGAATGCTGCCTGTAAATATTTATTTTGTATCTTATTGTTTATTACTATAAATGAAAAAATATGTATATTCCATACTTAATATAAATCTGAGAAAAAAATTTAAGTCATTATGTAATTAATAATAATTTATTTTAATTAAATAAATTAGTGCTATAGGAACATAACGTAAAAGAAGTGAGTATTTTTATTTATGTACCTACTAATGTTAATTTTTATTATTGTATCTCTTAACTTGTGTGCCAAAGCATATTTGTGTAGGCTCGACGATGTTAAAACGTAAAATCGTATTAAAAAAATAAAGAAACTTTCCATCATGTCTTGCCTTATAACTAAGAAATTTTATTAGACAAATCTTGTTTGGTACTTTCTCGTTAACTTCTATTGTAGTATGAGAAATATTGAAGGTATAGAAAAAAATTGATCACGAGACGCGATTCGAACCCGCGTTTTTTGCCAAACCGTTGCAAAATACGTAGTTATAAAGCATTACAATGCTATAAATCTAAAAATTCAATTCTATTAACCAACACCAGCGGTGTGCTTAGCCGCTATATCATCGACATCACGTCGTCTGTCGCTCCCTGCTTGTCTACGAAAACGCGTGTGTCTAGCGAGCGACGATGGAAAATTATCAGATTTGTTGTTATTTATTTATAAGTTTTTCTCATTAGTGTTCCTTTAACGATACACAGTACGCAGTACATAGTTTGTCGATAAACTTTCAATTAATGGAGTGACAATATTTTTAAACACACTAATTAATAATATATATATAAAAATATCGTATATAATAATAAAGGTTTGAATTATATTTGTCGAAAACGTGCCTATGGCCGTTATGCAGTTCCGGCCAAAACGACGCCTGCTTGTAATGAACAAATTGTAATTCCCATAACGAGGTCATCACAACCATCGATTTCAAGAGATCAGAACTTTGCAACGCCATTTCAACTGTCACCAATACCAGAAGTAGAATCTAAGAAAGGTACTAATCAAGGCAGAAAGGCTACTAAGTCGACATTGATTACTTCATCGTAGTAAAAAATGATTGCAAGAATTAGAAATTATATATTTTTCAACGGATTTTAAACGGGATTTATTCATTATAATATTAACCAGACGTTTCGAACAGTTTACTTTAATAATTTTTACTCGCGTAAAATCAAACACAAGAAAATACTAAATTGCAAGATTCTTAAAAAAAAGGTCAAACGAAAAAGGACCTAATCAAAATTCTTTATTTTTATTCTCCTTTTTATTTCAAAGTGGGTGCCTCCTTTTCGATCCCATTTAAGTTTGGTCTAGTTCTGACAATTTTAAGGCGGTTTTTTTATAATTATTGAGTATAATATATGCTGAAGTTTCCTTGCAGATTCTACATTCTAAGTCTGGCTTCTATGCCAGAATGTATTAACCAGCATGTAAAAGAAATTAATGTGTTAACACAATTTCGCCATTTTGTGTGGTTGGTTCAGTTTTTGTAGTAACCAAATAAAAAAAATGTTATGAGTAGTCTGTATTGTAAGAAATTGCTGTGAAGAATATTATAGTACCCAACCTGCCTAGGGATGAAAAACTCTTGTTATATTTTTAAAAATTAAAGAACGCTTTTCAAATTAATATCACTGAGAATCCTTTGTAGATTTGAAATTTGAATACATATACACGAACAAGAACGCTCGACTGATCATCTTCGGAGGATACACGTTTTCCAAGGTCGCAGGTTCCTACTTCTGGAGGTGTTCCAAGTTTCCGAGATGTAGAGCGAAGTTGACGAGATCAAGGATGACATAATTACCAAGATGGAAGTTGATCATGATCACGTTCCTCCGAAATACGTTAAAACACAAAGTGGCTACTATGTCAAACTAGCCTCATAGGATAGACACGTTGTGACCGTAGTGGGAAAGTATTAGGTTAGTACATTTAAGAAATATCAAATAATCTTCTTAGCTTAACGATTGAAAATTATGTTTTATGAAGTGAATGAACATATGCAAATAGGGTTGCCTTAAAGTAGGGTAAAGGCAGTACTTAATTAAAAATAAGTAAAGATTTCTTACACTAATTTTGTGATATTTTTTTCTGTTCTTTGATTTTTTTCTTATCTGTTATATTTAATCGAACGTAAATCAAGGATGTTAACTTAAAATACTGGAAAAGTTTAAACATAACACTAGCTCGCCCCGCGGTTTTACCCGCGTGAGTCTGTATCCCGTAGAAATATTGGAATAAAAAGTTGCCAGTTGTCCAGTTATCTACGTACCAAATTTCATTGCAATCGGTTCAGCACCATCAACGTGGTGTTTGCGTGGAAGAGTCACAAACATCCATACAAAAATTCATACATACAGCCATCCATCCATACTTACAAACTTTCGCGTTTATAATATTAGTAGGATGTATAGTCAGTATATTTGAGTATTTGACATTATTAAAAACGTATATGGCATAGTTTATCTTTAATTTATAATTTTGTGATAACTGGATGAAAACAAATGTTCATTATAAACAAATATACAATATATCATACCTACAACGCTTGAACCGTAATGTTGGTTTAATAATATTTGGAACACCGTTGTTAAACGTATTGTTTTTTGTAATATAACACTTATTGTTTTGTGATTTTTGTTGTTTTATTTCATTTTATGTATTTTCATAAAAATTCAATTTACTATATTTTTTATGTTTTTTTTTATTGAATAAATAGATCAGTTGATCGAATTATTACAGTGCATGCTTTGCTGTAAACTATCAAATTCAATACTTAATTAATATTAGCATCTAAATTCTAAATTTTTACTACTATCTGCTATATCCTAAAATATATTATACCTATTTTTTACAGTTGAATTTACGTATATCGTTAATCAAGACAACAACCGCCTAATACTAATTAATAATCACACGTTTTCAAGGAGCGGTGCAAATTGGTATTGTTCGAAATATAAACGTGGTCAATGTCCAGCCAGAGTGAAAATTGAACGTGACTGTATAACGCAATATGACCTACGTCATAATCACAAACCGCCATTTTTGAAAAGAATGACAGATGGCCGGTATTATAAGTCAAATTGACATCATTCTTTTCTAGAAAAATCCCATTTTAGAATCAGGAGTCCTTTTGACAATTTCTTATCAAACACAAAAATAATAAAAACAAAACAAATGCATTTACATATAAGATGTAATGACAACCTCCTTCCTTTTCGGTGCCGTCGGTTAAAAAGCTTGCTTGAAGATTTTTAAGTTATAAACAAGTAAAACCACGTCGATGGTGCTGAATAAAGAATTTAGAACAGAAAAAAAAAATTTCTTTCTTTTCTTATCTGCAAGAGCAAAGTGCCCGAGGGATTGAAATTTCTAGTTTGTCATTAAGATCTTACGGCGTATGGAGATGGAAACACTCTTCTTATTCGTTTCAAATAGAATTGTAAGGTAGTTAAAACCATAGCTTTAAAGTAGTTTCAGGCTATTTAGTAAGCTTTTATCACTGAGAGCGACAAAAAGAAAATCGAAAATCGAAAAGAATATTTAACAGATACAGTATAGGATCTTCATGAGTCGTGTGAAATGTTCTGTCTATTATTTTAGCCAAATATCCTTTTGCAGTTAAATTCACCTATATCGTCACTCATGATGATAAATGTTTAGTTATGATAAATAACCACACCTTTTCGAGGTGTGGCGGGAAATGGAACTGTTCAAAGTATAGAAGAGGCCAGTGTCAAGCCAGAGTGAAGATAGTGGATGACATTATTACTTGGCATGATCTAAATCATAATCACGATCCGCCTTTTATGAAACTAATGGAAGATGGACGGTATTTAAAGTATTAAATGAAATGAAAGTTTGTTAACAATATATATTAATCTACTCTTTTGTTAAAAAAAGGTTTGTAGATAATAGGTAAAATAAAATGTTATAATAACTATACTTCCACAGATTCTTTATGCATATTGGATCTAAAAGTCAAAATAGTTTCTGGAAATACAAATTACATAATTATTGTTAAAAAAATATTTACACAGTGTAAGTGTGCGTGATATAAATTTGTTGCTATAATGAAATAAACTTTTTTATGTTACTGCAATATGCTTTGTTATTTACATTTGTTTTTTTATAGGAATGACGTTAAAAAAGTCTTTAATTTCTAGATTTTCACGTAAGATAAAATGACATAACATAAATAACAGTACAGGCGAATACTTATATTATAATTATTTTTATTTTAGATTTCAACTACGTACTCATCCCTTCCAAGAGAAGCAAGAAGAATATACTCGTGTTTCGAGGGTATACTTTCTCTCAAAATCGTTCCTCGGGAAACTGGTACTGCTCCAAACAGCACATGGGATGTAAAGCCAAGATTCATCTGGATTCTAATGGAATGGGCGTACGATACAACGTGGACCACATACATGACCCGCCTCTAATAGCGGATAATGGGGATTATTGCAGCGGTTAATAAATCGAAGCTGAATGTGCTATGTATGGGAATAATATGTTGTCAAAAATCGTGAAGGCTTATGCACCAAAATATCAAACCTTTTTTATTTGAAAAATAATGGGAAAAAATGTGTTACCGCGAGTTAGAACAGTAAAAAAAGTGTAGCGTTAACGGTAACTGTTGCGTTCTTTTGCGGCTTTTATTCGCATGATAAAATATTTCCTCTACATTCGATACTAATTACGATAATATATAATTTTGAATAAATCAATAATAAACTGTCACATACATTATTGTTAACTCCAATTTCGTTGATTAAGCTATAAAATGTTTCTATTTTGAACAAACTTGTCCTAGTGTATGTATCCGATTATTTAAAACATGTCACAAAAATGGTATGTTCTGATCTACACTGGCGACCAGAGTTCGACGTCTATATACGTACTGTGAAGTCATTCCATTTTAGCAAGTTATGTTTGGTTACTATTTAAAAATTTTGATAATATTGTCAAATAATCCCTTGAAAAAGGGTCGTATAAGTATAACGAAATGAATTATTAGCCGCAGTGTATATCGGAACGCATCCTAAGTTTTCATAATATGACAGACGACAGTTAACATTTGACAGTTGAAATTGAGGTTATGTAAATAAAACAACAAACAATATACGTGATTTAAACCGTATTTCCATATAAAATTAAGATATTGTTTACTTTTATCTAGTGTTGAAAAAATATTAATATTTTTTGTGCTTTACATGTGATTGCAAAAATGTATATCCATAAGTAACCTGTGTCATACACATATTCACGATTTGTAGTGTTCTTGGTGTTATTTAAAATTGATTTTTTAATAGCTATTAATAAATAAAAAAACTGCTTTTAGTAATATCGTAAATGTGCGTAATAAGTGTGAATTTTATGTAAAACTATAGTGTTACTTAGGTAAGTACCAAGAAGTTATATAGTTACAAGTACACTTTAAGTATTCTTCATTACACCAAATTGCCAGGCAATTGTACATTGTCGAATATTACAGATATAATAATGTTATTGATGTTCTAATGAAAGTTTTAAAATTGAGATAAATTATAGTCATTCAATTTATTACAGTTTATTCTGGCTAGAATTGTTAAATATATCTATACTGTTGTAAGCTGTATTTTTCTATCTGTTGACGTTAATTAACAAGGTCTTAATTATATATTATTTAAAGGTAGTTTGTGATAAGGGAATGACGGGGAAAATGTGTTGATACCGGAGTGAGTGTGTTGTGTGCGAGTGTGTTGTGTGCGAGTGTGTGACTATAATTAATGAATTGAAATAATCAGGGACAGAGTTGAATCAAACAAAATATATTGCGGATGACAGAGGAATCAATAAAATATGGTCTCATGAAATTTTTAAGATTGCTCAAAGCAAATACAATTTGCATCATTCTTAAAGTTATTGTATGATCTATTATTGAAAATTTTATTAAATATCTATGTAATTTACTGGGTTAACTACATATGATCAGTCTATACTAATAATATGAAACTGAAGAGTTTATTTGTTTATACACCCTAACCTCAGGAATAACTGGTTCAATTTCAAATAATCTTTCATCAGCCGATATGTACATGATCTCCAAGTGTTATAGGATATATATGTACCTCAAGCAATTTCAGGGCAGAATGCTAGTCTGAAATATAGCTGAAAGTCTCAAACATTAACAAAGTTATACTTTGCAGAACTAAAAATGTTAAGACAAATTTTGATAAAAACATGTATAGTGTGTAACCAAGGAAAGTTAAGTATAAATTATTGGAATTGGTAATAATGATTACAGGGAAATGGTACTTAGAAATGTTGAAGATAAAGTGGTGTTATATAATTGTGTTAAATTTTATTTGAATATCTATCATATTGTTATATACTCTATTTAATGGGTGTTAAATAAGTATACATTGAATTTTTTATTTTTTATTAATGTTTTGCTTGTGAGTCACCTTTCAAACAAAAACATTCATAAATTTTAATAGATTTCTCAGTTTGTTAGACTAAAATTATCTGTTTTCTTTTCTGTTTTGTCTATGATACAAATCTCTATATAATGTTTTAAAATCTATTATTACTTTAAGAGTTAGTTTAAAGTGTATTAATGTTTCATGTGTATTAAATATTAAATATAATAAAATGTCATATAAATAGATAGATGATAAATATTTCATAAACTAATGAAATGGGTTAAAATATATTCATAATTTACTTAAATGTATATATTTCTGCAATGATGATGATGTCATGCGTCTAAATATGTTTAGGAAGCACTATTTTATTGTGGAAACTGTGTCATCATCATAATTGATTGTAATGCTATAAAAAATTTTTTTGATTCTATTCATGTTTTGAATAAACATAGCAAGTGTATTAAGTAAATATTACCACTTGAAATATTTTTATTGAACTTTCAGAGGTAGCCATAGTAAGTAAAATAAAATCAAAGTTTATTTATTTTCTGTAAAATAGTTTCACAAAAATGAATTTCTTGCACAGCTTCAATCATGTTTAATATCTAAAGAGGTTAATAGTTAGTAATGTATAGTAAATGTGAAGTAAAAAGTTTTTAAAATAGTAAAATTTAATTCTGAAAGTTCTTTTGCAAATTGCTAGTAAGTATTTAATGTTTATTTTTAAAAGAAATCTCGACCTTTTGTTTGACACTTGATCTCTGTGTAAAATTGATCTCATTCAGAACTTTTATGTGTAATTAAACTTAAATATTATTCTTTATTGTACTTAAATAAATACAATACAATATATTGAATATATTAAAATTGATGTTGTAGAATTTAAAGATGTTTCTTTTAAATATCACTTTGATTAGCTTATTTTATCAATTGTTAAAAACATGTATGACAGATTAATATGTGATTGTTTATTTTTGCAGAAAAAAAATATTTACAATTCACCAAAAACTATGTGACTGAAATGAAGAAAGAATTTAACGACAAATTAGATAAATTAATGAGTCGTAAGAACAATAGCGTTTATTTCATGAATGCAAGCCGTTATCAAGAGTTTATAAGAGAAACTACGGAAGTCAAGAATAAACGTGATAAAAACTACGAGGATTATAAATTCCTTGCGAATTATGACATTTTGAATGTCAATGGGGTAAAGAGGCTCATACAGCCGAAAGGGGAGACGGATAGCATAAAGTTTTATGTTAACGCCAATGAACTGTTCGGCGTGTTACATACAATGCATATAATATACGATCATGCGGATAGAGATGTGATGGAAGCTCAAATTAAGACCAAATACTGTAACGTGTCTAAGGAAGTTATAAGGATATATTTGTTGTGCTGTAAACGATGCAATGGAGGACGCAAATGAAATTATTACTTAGAAATATTTATTATGATTTAATTTTTTCAAATTTAAGTTGATATTTACTGCTTGAAAATGACGTTGTAAGTACATATGTACACTAGATGTTATCTTATATATATTAAGTAACAGTCTTCGACCAGGGGTGCAATCATTATATATTACATTGTCTGTATATAGATATAACTATTATTAGTTCAAAGTTATTCGTATGTTCGTATTTTAGCGTTACATGTCTATTAAATACAATAGGATTTATTGTCATTATTTACTGTTCCCGTTGAGGTGAGGTTGTCTAGAAGAGAAGGTTATTATAATGTGTATCAGCTTAGTATTTATTGCACTAGTATGTAGTTATTTGATTTGAATGATGTGTATGTATTGGGTTTTCAATATTGATGTTCAATCAAGCTGTAGTTTTAATAATATAATATGGAGTTTGAAATGAAATTAAACAAATGACGATCAATTGTAGTTTTATTAAAAGTGGACCATAATATTTGAATATTCATTTAATCTTGATAACTTTAAAACATATAACTTAAATATACGTTGGAGATCCAAATGTTACAATTGTTTTAGTGTAGACTCTGATAGCCTCTCTCTCATTTCCGTAGTTTGCAGATTAAATAAAAAAATAAATTTACTTAGTAAAAATTGCCGATAAGATATCATTTTATTCTGTTTAATGCGTGTTTTTTTCAGTTTTGCCAACTATTGCTTATGTAAATGAACAAAGTCGACATTTAGGTTTATTCGAAGAAATTTTCACCTGTGATAATGAACAGTTCAGTTGTAATGAAGAAGAACAATTTGATCATCTTTCACAGAGAAGTAAAGTAAGTGATATGGGACGAGAATGGAGCGATAGTGAGGAGGAGAAAGCAGCTTCGTTAACCAATAATCAGCAAGTTTATATAGCACGATATAAAACGACCACAACCGCCTCAGACTGACAAACCAGAGACAGTAAAATGTTGTTATACAAAACACAGAAATAATGTTGGAGTCTATTTATAACTGATGGTATATTGGAACAAATGCACACAAACGGTTAGATTAAACAAAAACAATCAGCTAACAGCAAACAAGCGTGGGAGTATAATGAAAGAAACGACAATGGATGAACTGTTGGGGTTTCTTGGTTTGTTGTAGTTGGTCGGTCTAAACAATTCTTAGCGACAAAATTTGCAAGACTATTGGTGTACTGATGGTACCGGAGTCGACATATTTGGAAGTACAATGTCTTTGCAGCGCTTCTGTTTTTTGCAAAGCTGTTTGCATTTTGCCGATGCATCTCCACAGGAATGTAAGAAAATAGATATTCTTGCTCCTATAAGATCTCTTTTTGAATAGTTCGTTTTTGTTTTCAAATTGCATAAGTAATTATTCTCCTAGTGAACACCGCACCATCGATGACAAGTTGGTACCATTACATTATTTATGGAATAAAATGGTATTATATACTTACAACCTTGAAGTACATCTAGGCAAAAAGTTGGATAAAACAATTACGCAGAGTGATAAAGCTTTTAATGTTGTTGATAGATTAGTGCAGTTTCGAAAAGTCATAGACATATCACATTCAATAACCGTTTTACGAGCAGTCCTCGAGATGAACTTTGTGCTGCATATGATGCGTCGCGAAATTGTAAACACTGGCCACTATCAGTGTTGCAGTGTGTTTTATGCAGTCATGAATAGCTGCGTTAAATGGTTTAATGTATTTTCTAAAAAAGCTCAGTCTCCCAATGCTATCTGGTTATCAGCCATGAGTTACATTCCTCCTCCATAAACCATGAGGTACATTCCTCCAAATAAAAGGGCTAAAATAGTGAGGTGCAAGGTCTGTCCTTTTTCTAAAGGCAAAAAAACAAGGTATTATTGTTTAAAATCCAATATACCCATTTGTTTGCAACACGTTTATTCTAGTATGCCAAGGTTGTATTGGTTTTGATAGCGAGCAACAAAATTATAAATTGAACTTTAAGAGGCCTTTTTGAGTATTGTAGATAAATTGTCTTATTTTTAATTCCTTTAATACGATATATGTATACCTTCATTCTACTTTCAAAAGATCTTGCTTTTTAAGACACTTTTTTTTTTCAATTTGTCGATATTAAAAACAAACCCACTTCTTCATTCTGTGCGAATTAAATACCCTTCTAGTTTATTTATTGTATGTAGTGACAATTTCCTATAGTCGAGTCGAAAGCTTACAAGCGATTTCAATTGCAGTTAAGTTCATGTGCTCTCGGGACGGCGAGAGCTTGATGAAACTCGGCGACTTCACGTTTACGAGACTGTGGCGCACGGGCAACAAGTGGTGCTGGTCGTGTTACACGCACAACGGTCACGGGTGTGAGGCGACAGCGTACACGGAGCGAGACAGACTGCTGTTCGCGAGGAACCATCATAATCACCCACCAACTGAATTTTTTGTATGACAGTGTATAATCTGTTGCATTTAATAGCGTTTTAGAGCGTTTTTATTTTTATGAATTTTTCGAAATTTTTATGGACCTCTATTTTATAAATAAGATTATATTGCCTGTGCTGTGATTTAAATTATAATATTAAAAGCAGGTACTAGGTTATTTATCATTTAAGCAGTGTACATTTTTCGGTTTTTCGTTCTGATGTTTTCTGGATTTTTATAGCTCAAAGTAGTTACGAACCTTAATTAAACCTGCCTAAGAATCTCTATGGATTTTGATACTGTCTACTCAATTATTTTCTTTTTATTCTAAGAAGCTTGGAAGTTTTAACTCAATCGTCAGTTCAAGACTTAAAATACAATATAGGAGTTTAATTATAAATGTAAAAATAGAAATATAGCTGGCGCGACCTTCTTTTTTATGAATTATTAAAATTGCTTAAAGAAAAAAAATAGAAAGTAAAGAAAAATAGAAAAAATGGTAAAGCTCAACTTCATTTTCAGTTCTACATTCTTCATTCTTGTTCCTTTAATATATTAAAATCTGAATTTAATATAGTTCCGGAAACATCACTTTTAATAAATAATTTATCATTGTATTAAGAGGAAATATGGGAGGACTTTTCTCAATAGAAACGCTCTCGTCTGTTTTCTTACTGGGTCAACTTTATTCAACTGTTTTACTTGTTGATGAAACTTTATTGTCATAAGCACTAGATCTCCTAAAATGTCCTCAAATTGCCTACTAAATCCGCTGTCAACGGACATATTTACTTCTTACTTATTAATATAAAAGATAACATAGGGCACAGTATGGTTCCTACAAATTAATTTTGTAAAATACCATAAAATCAACCAAATAGCGAGGAAGGAAACGGGCGAGAGGCAAACCTTAAAATAGGGCTGCTGCATCAGACGGTGGCTGCTCTTGTCTTTATAGAGGCGATGAGATTTGAAGAGAGAGAGAAAGAGATAGTTAAAAAATATCTAACGTTCGAGCGTCTCCGTCCCTGTTTCCTCTGCATCGTGTAGCATTAAGTTTTAGTAAATAAAATAACGAGGTGCTTTGAATGTGATATAAAACGAATTTTTGATCTCTTATATTTAACTTGCCGCGATATGTTTTACGATAAATATTAAAGTAAGTACAAAATATAGTGACGTAATCTCAGTATTAAAGTTCTCGTGTTCTCGCTCTCTATGTTAGCTATTGTTATGTATTCAAATTAAATATAGTAAAAATATGTTTGTCTGTGTTTTATTATAATTATTAATTGGGTACTCTTTAGACACTAATGGTAGGTACTTAAAGTATTGTTGAAACAAATTTGAAAATAGTACCCATTCATTTTCCAAATATAAAAACTTAAACTTTGTACTTACAAGGCTTCGTGACAATAAATATTGCCTATTTTAATAAAGGATGAAGAATATTCAGAGCATAATTGCATACGGTAAAAATTATTTATTTTATTTTACCTTCATAGTATGTGTTTTCTGAAAAATGTTCTCATTTACTAATATCATCGTTTATTATATATGAACAGGCGTGTACTAAACGGTGTATTATGTTACAGAGACAGCATATTTCACAAAATCTCAAAAGGGAAAGCCTCTGCTTCTATATAGAAACTACTCGTATTACAAACAGACGGAATGCAAGATGTTTGTCCGTTGGGTATGTTCCACCCACCTTCACAAAGGATGTAGAGCAATCGTTAAAACAAACGGTCTAAAGATCGTTCACGTGGGAGGGTACCATAACCACGAATTTGCCAATTTACTGCGAAACAGAAGGAGTAACTATTTTGGCGGGTTTTTATATTAAATTTTACTTATAAAAACGTCTAGTCGATTCGAATAAAAAAAGTAGATTGAATTTGTGATTTTTTTCCTTATAACTAGGTAATTTAAGTATTAACTCGATTTATTATTTATTACTTTTTTCATAAGTTTATAAGCTAACTTTGTGATAAGCTATTAATCGTTTAAATTATTTATATAGTATAAGTATTAGGTGAGTTTTTAAGTGTATGTTCTTTGGTTGTTAATAAAAAGATTTGTTTTATCTAGTTCAAATGTTTAAATACAGTGTAACCACAAACTGGAGTATATTTTTAACCGACGTCCCCGAAAACGAAGGAGGTTCTCTAGTTAGCTATATTATTTCGTTTCTTAGGTATCCTTTTTTGTTACAAAATTGTCATTTGGTCCCATTTTATAATCTCGTACCTACTGAAGATATCAACAAGACTATGATATCAAAAAGATTATGATATAACTAATTTTAATGTAAAGGAATCTGTATTCAGTTTGGAGATGTCTATAAATTACATATATGCTTGATGGATTGTCTGAATGCACCTCTGACCAATGTGTCACGTGATATTTAATGATATGTGGCTGAATCCCTTATGTAATTAATGGACGCTCTTTCAAATCACTTCAAAACTCCATAAATGACAATTGCCTATTGATTTGACAAATCTACAGCTACATAACTAAGAATATTATCAATGGTACATTTTAAACCACTTTGATATATCTATAAGTGAGATTTAATGAAACGATTTATGCCTTTCAGTTACCTACACGATATCCAAAAATAAAAGGACCATGATGATAGTAGACGGATATAAATTCTCGCTACACTACGTAAGAAATGATAGAGAGAGATGGCAGTGCAGTCGCCGGAGTTATTTTGGCTGTAAGGCAGTTATACACACACACTCCGGGATTCCCTTCTATAGTAATATATGTCATAATCACAATCCGTGATAGATCAATTTATCGGATAAGACTCGTGCATTTCATATCGCAAAGAGCTATGGTGTTCTTGCATTTTTCGATGTATTCAATGCGTTGGGTGTAAATGGAATACGTGTTGAGGTTGGAAAGTCGTGATAACAAACTTTTCAACTTTTATTATCGGTAAAGATACCGATAATAAAAGTTGAAAAGTTTGTTTGTTTGAACGCGCTTATCTCGGGAACGTCGAACAACAGGAATTTTACTGGTCCAATTTGATTATTTCTTCATTTACGACGTGAGTGAAACCTGCGGTCGAGCGAGTCGAGATATATGTCGATTTTCTAATGGATAAGAAAACTGACGGAGAAAATCGAGTTATGTTTACCGTTATTTCAAATCTCGTTTAGTAGATTTTTTCATATTTGTGCTCGTGCACGCAAGAATGTACCTATATAATACCATACAAAAATCCCTCAATTACAAAAAAATTACAAATACTTTGTAATTTGAATTTTTATATGATAATAATTCACTGAGTAGAATAAAATCTAAAGTACGTAAAGAGAGTAGAGAGTCGTAAGATGTATTTATATATTGAATAATAATATGTTGATCACACCACACACACACACACATAATATATTGTCAAAATGCAAACACTGATTTATTTTACTGGACTTTTGAAGCGCTATTATACAGAAAAAAATATTTTGCAAAGAGAAGTTAAGAGAAGAGCCGGCAAGAAACTCTGTAGTTCTTCTATTACTAGTTTTTTTTTTTTTTTTTTAACGTGAGGAAATCCTTCATGGATACCTTGCTACTTCGGGGGTAGTAGCAACGGTTATGCCAGACTCTTACTGGCTAAAACCTCACGGTGGCCTACTTCGGCGCAGGTAATGAGGGGTTCCCGGGATCTCCCTTAGGAACGCACACGGTACCCCTCGCTTCTATTACTAGTTGGTTGAATAAATAATAATTAATTTAAATTCTTGAATCAATCTGTAGTAAAATAGCCCAAGAGCAACCTGCTTTCAAAATGTAACATTCCGTGGAATTTGTATTTTCTTCAGTCTATAATTATTTTATATAGTGTCTTAATCAAGGTCATGGAAGTTTTAAAATAATATTTAATTTAAAAATAACTAAGCACATTTGTGTGTTTATAAAAGTATAATGTATATATATAGATTATGATGTTATGTGTATAATGTGATATTTAAATAAATAACTAATACTTTTATAATGATGTGTAAAAAAGTATTTTAAGCAAATAAATTTGTAAGTAAACACTGTTTTGCCGTAATCATTTATTCCTATATGTGTATAAAATGGTCGGAAAACAAACAATCATTTGCTTATTAAAAAAATATATATCGAATCTTCTTTCGTTCTAGGTGTGTTGCCACAGTACAGTTGGTCACGTCAAGGGAACGCTATCATTTTACTCGGCGAGCACAGATTCAAAAAGCGGTCGAAACATATCAACCAGAAACAAGAAATTCATTGGGTCTGCAATAAATGCGACAAGGGTTGTAAAGCAAAATTGACGACGTTAAACGACGCGATCATAAAAATATATAACGTACATAAGCACGACGGTTCTAGAAAGATCAAGTGATGTAGATTGTTAAGTGTTCTATTCAATTTTACGTTTAATCTGCTAGTACTTAAAGTTCAGAATGATTTGCTAATGTCCAGTTGAAAAATTTAGATGACTATATTAAAGTGAAAATGTGTTAATAAAATATCTTCTTGACGACACCTATTTTATTACCTACAATCGAAAGTTTAAGAGTTAAGATGTTCTAATAATTTTGTTGTCCACTGATTACGTGTTAAATGCTGGAATGTATCCACTAAAAATACTAAGAATCGCCTCACACTGGCCATAAAGGCCGCCACGAGAACTAATTTCTGTAGAAGATTTGTAGAGTGGGCACTAGCGTCATACCGTGTGCAGCGAGTCCAAGTAAAATGTGTGAATACTAAAGAAAATATGTCGGTGGCGGCATTTGTGGTCGTGACTACTAGCCTGTATGTGGTGATCCTAATAAAACGACCTGAATAGAAAATACTATCTGAGATAGATTATTAAAGGGTGAAATTAGCAATACAATTCCAAGAATTGTAAAAAGACAAATCAGGTGTTAAAATATGTGCATTGTGTGTTTGTTATTTATGTATGTCCTATACGTTTTAAATTTTATTTTTGTCATATAAATATATAGTTGTCGCCCCGGCTTCGTTTTCTGCTGCTGAAAGAATATTTGAAATCAATCCAGTAGTGTTGTGCAAATATTACAAACATGCATAGAAAAAAACAAATGTGTCCCCTTTATATTATATAAGTTTAGTTATACACAAAAATCAATGTTTTCGAACTTTTTTAAGCTTATATTAACATTTGAAACAAAAAATAATAATTGGTGGATTTTTTTAGAAATCATTCAATGGTTTTCTTTTAATTGTGTAATATTTTTATATAAAGTTGCTAATGCGGGTAGTATATTAGGTATAATAGATAGAAAAAACAGCTTTTTAATAAAAAAAAAACACAGAAACGTTTGATCCAATCGTACAATGTAGACGACAGCGTTCCGATGTTTTAGCGACACGATTCTTCGTTAATGTAAGGTAGCCCCACCATTACTATATATAAATCTTGTGAATATATACTCGTGATATACTTATGTTTAAAAATTGATGTGCCTTAGTGCAATTTGAAAGATTTAAACAACATAATCTTAAAAGAAATTCGATTTTGGTGTGATTTAATTTGGTTTGATAATTTTTATTTAGGTATTCTAAAATTTACAAGCTTTTGGCGTTGTCATACTCACCCAGGTTATAATTTAAGATAAGTTTTTTGTATAGAAAGAGATTAAGAGAGTATGGGGCAGATGGTATACATCTGTTTCACTGTTCGATTTCCTTATGGACAAGTAGGTGATCAGCCTTCTGTGTCCTGCTAGACCGAAACATTGCGCGTCCCCACCGGGAATCGAACCCAGGACCCTCGGTTCTATGCTCAACGCTTAACCACTGCACCAAGAAAGCTGTTGCAGTTTATTTGTATATTATAGTAGTATTTAATAAGCTACGACCAAACATTAAGTATGGTTACAATAATTTTAATTATCTCAAACTTCACTTGTTAAGTGTAAGTAATATTTACCGCAATATTATGTATTAATTATTATAAATTCCGTGTTCTCAATCAAATTATGTTGAAGACAATTTGATATTTAAATAATTTATTATAGGCGCATAGTGTTAAATATTAGTTTTTATTTATGATCATTCGCTTCTCTTTTCGCAGTAGGTTACCATTAAACATTCCAAATAAAACCATTTTATATGTTTAATTGAATTTAATTAAAATAATTATCATTAGTACAATTATATAATTTTAATTATTTTCAGTTATGCCCAAATGACGTAGATAATATAACTTAAACTGTTATTTTTAGTAATGGATTGTTAAAACGCTTAACTATTTGTATGTAATTAGCATAAGTGTCGATATTGACGTAAAAATTTGTGTAATTTTTTGTAAAAATGGAAATAAACCTATTTTCTTTAGTTGTGTTTATTTAATGTTGAAATAAGTTTCCACTAACGATTGTGATTCGAAGATACCGAAGGTGAAACGAATGTAAGGCTTTATACGAATTGGAAAAATAGATGATTTAAATACCATATCGTCGATCAAAATATAGATAATTAATTAATTGTAGATTGAGCTTGCATGTTGCAGGTTTGGAAACATGTTTCCCATTTGCTTTACTAATACACATTCATCAGTCACAAATTTAGAGATAATATAGATCTCTAGAGTGGTCAACCCTGACTGGTAACTGTTGGTTTTCGAATATATTTAATATTCTTAGTATGTAACATTCTGCAGCTTTCATATGCTATGAAATTTAAAAGGTTCTAATACACTAGACCGTTCACTTGTATTTCCGACCATTGCATCTGAATTTAAATTACAACTTGAATGTAACGCTCATAAAATTTACAATTCAGCGTTCACCTAGCTTAATGAATGGTATAAATAAATGTTACGCATTACCAAACTGAGCGTCAAGAATTCACAGAACAGAACTTGTGACATTACATGGAAATGCGTTTGGAAATTGAGCTTACCAATTGTTTCATTGGAAAAAAAAAATAACATGCCATTAAACTACATTGCCGCTTGGCAATGTAGTTTTTACAAGTTTCTAGGTATCTCCGAAAAGTAGGAAGTTGAATTAAATTTAAATTAAGTGATTGATTAAGAAATTGTTTGACTCCTTCAAGTGTTCTGTGTGGTTTATTGGTTCAAATTTTAAAGTAGAAAGCTTTAAAAGTGAAGTCCGGATTATTATTCTAAAGGTCACACTGAAGCGACGGTGGCGACAACCTTCATTCAGAAATCATTTGGTAGCACTGTTGATACATACATAGAAATGCTCTAAATGGTCTCCCACTAGTGTATACCCATCCCAACATTGAGGTATTCAACTCCAATGCTCAAAAAATGGTCTAATATGCCCAACTTAACATGGAGGTATCCAACCTCATATACGTATGTACGTACGTGCATAGCCTTTCCAGACTAAAATCACGTCATTAATATCTATTCTATTTACAGCTTCACCAGTTTACGTGCAGAATGCCCGAGGATACATAAGCATGCATTTCAAAGGCTTCAAATACTCCCTTCAAACGACTATGGGGGTTAAACGCAGATGGCGCTGCACGAAGTGTAGTTATAGACATTGTAAGGCCATTGTGATTACCGCTGATAACGAAGTTGTAAAGGAGAAAAACGAGCATAACCATGAACCTGATTACGAGTAACTTAAAAGCTGTCCCAACAATTTATTCTGTTGGAATTCTGTAGCAATAAGTCAATAGGTAAATTTTTGTACGGTAGCGTGGGCGAGTATGTGTAGTGAGTTGAAGAAGTAAGGACTTTATTGCTACATTAATACTTGAATTATTTAAAAAGGACTGTAATATATTATGAATTATATATGTGTCTTTCATTTTATTCCCTTAGACAATGATAAGCATAAAATATTTAATATGTGAGAAAGATGAAATAAAATTTATTTCTCGTTTAAAAGGATAAAAATAAAAATATTAAATTTCATTATAGATCTATATTGATAGGAATTAGACATCTATAAATACGAATTAAAGTTATCACAATGTTTTTAATAGTGAACAAGTTTACTTTGTTAATTAAAACTTAAATATGATCCTAGAACTTTTGTCGGTTTTAATTTAACAGGAACAATATAAACGCAAAATAGTTAATGGCAATATTTATGCGGACAAATATTATAAATCTGTCTGTCTGTTTCCTCTTCACGCCTGAAGAACTGAACCGATTGGGATGAAATTCGGCTCATAGATCGTTATGGACCCGAGAAACGAGTTTTTATCCCGAAAATCCTATGGGAACAGGAACTTTGAGGGAAAAATCCCGGGACAATCGATTCTATACATGTCACGTTACACCAAATTTAAATAGAACAGTAACATTTTGAAGCCTTCAAAAACGATCTTCTGCAATTAGTACTTTCTAAATTTAGGATCTATTATTGAATCCTATTGGCAGCGACGTAGTTCTTCTGGTTTCCCGGTGGGTGCGTATGCTTGCCCGTGACGAGCATGATGGAGTCTTGCATCGTGATGACAGCGGCGTTGCAGCCGCACCATTGGTGAGTGGAACACCGCCATCGGCTTTTCGCCGAGCTTCGGTTGCCGTAGTATGTGTAATTGTTTAGTAGGATGAGCAATCTTCCCTTCTTGGACATGACGTATTGTGCTAAAATTGATACAGACAATCGAGTATTCTGTAAGTTACGGGTTAGGAAGAGTTTTACTAGCTTATCTTGGGAGATACATGGTTTCAACGTTGTTGAGTTATTTCGGGTTGAAAAATAAAACAAATTTGTGATAGTCCTCCCTATTTAATTAATTGCTTGCTACTAAATACGGTAATATTTTGTTTAACTGATGTTCCCAAAACTTAACAAGGTTCTTCATAAGGACTGTTATGACGCTTTTTTTTGTACAAAAGATTTATGTCAAACAAGAAAACAGTTCCAGTTTATAATATCTAGTTAAAGTAAATTTTATATTAGTACTAATAACAGTAACTACATACTATGTATAATTAAGTAAATTGCAATTTTACATGTGATTAAAGATAATTTAACAAATCAATAGCCCACAACAACAACATTAGTAATGGTTATGAACAATATCCTTATTATTAAAGATCTGATCATCCGTAGTGTACAGAGCGGCTTTACACCCGCTGTGGCGCTTCCTACAGTACCACCTCGTCTTCACAGTGCCATCACTTAGCCGTTTCGTGAACTGCACTGTGAATATGCCCCCTCTGTACAGTAGAATTCTTCTACCGTTGTTGCGCGTTACGAACGTTGCTGAAATAACGTCATGTGTTTGTATAGGATTTTTATTGTCATAGCAATAATCTATGTCATATATATCATCAAAGTACATAGGTACCAGGTTAGTTGGCAGTTTCTAATTTTAAGCCTCAAAAGTATAATGAAATAAAAATTCGTCGAAAATGTTTCGGATAGACTAAGATCTATGGTTACAAGATCATCCCTCTTGCGCCTACCTCACCTTATGCAAGATTGGTGAACGTCATAGAAATCTTGTAATATTGCCTTAGATTTTATCTAAATATGTGTGGTTACCGTGATATGAATTTTATAGGACTAATGAGATTTGTAAACACAAGCAAGGCGAAATTGAGGCTATAATATCATATGCATCAGTCTATAATATCATATACGTAAGTATATGTATAGCATCGTATATGACATACCATATAGGTATATGAGATCGTGGATGAATTCTACACAATACCAGCGACCTCGTTATCGACAACGGCTCGACTAAACACAGTGGAGTTTAGCTGCTGGTCCACTGTTGCTGTGGGAGTAAAACCCAGGGCCCATTCTCCGAAGGCCTTGTCAACGCGTCAATGCATTGCACATATAAAAAAGATATGTTATACGAAAGGAGGAAACGATTAATAAAATAATACATATGAATTTTAACACACGTTTACTCTAGAGTCTAGATTAACACATGTACAATGATAAGATATATACGTCTATGTCTCGTACTATATAAATTAAAAATACAATCACTAACCTAATTTAAATATATTTCATTAACCATCCAAAGCATTTATTAAGATAATATATATGTACAGTGTTTAGCACTAATAAAGTTGGTAAAATCGTTACATTTTTAGGTAATATTTCACTTTCATGCCTCTTTCTGTTAATACTGTCATACAATTGTTATTCAGTTTTTAAAATAACACAGTATATAAATAAATAAAAACAGGGAAGGGGAAATTTCTTAAATAATTGCCAAAGTGTTTACAAATAAAGTTTAGTATTCCACCACATAAACATATTGACAATTATTAATTTCTCGTAAAACGTCTACAATTTTTTTTTATTTCTACATAAAATGACTAATATGACAGAATTCGGACATTATGTACGTTTTTAAAAATTTACTCATTAATGAGGTATCAATTTTATTCAAGTTTTAAATTTTATGATTATATTGGTAACCTACTAATAAAATTACTACAAATAATACATACAGTTACAGACCTTTGTCCTATAATCTACATGTCAAGTAAAATTGTAAACATCGTTAGATTGTAATCTCGCAAGATTGTAAATCCTCGAAAAGTTGTGATCGATAACATATTGTTTGTAGGACAGTAACAGTTTATTATGATATTACAGTGCTAAACTCGCGGATTTGATACAAATGTTGAGTATGCATAACTTATAGATATAGTCATCATCATTTAAAATAGGAAATAATTATTTTTGGCTCATTTTTGTGCGCATACGCGTTCATGATGAATTTTTATCGAGTGTTCGATAGGTAATATTCTTAATGCTTACTCGAAAAACCAAGAAAATACATTTTATCAACATACAACCCGACTACGCTGGAATGTGAGAAATGCTTTTTTTCAACTTTGTATGTACCTACCTAATGTCTTTGGTACGTTGGAGGCTATTTTAGGTTTGACTTAAATAAATGGTCACTCGGACCACGGGGATACAAAAGTTAAAATATCCGATTATTTACGCCATATGATTGTTCCAGAAAATGTATATGCAGTCGGGTTCTGATTTTTATTTCTTACTTTTCGCCGAAAATACCGATATTACTATATTAGCTACGAAGTTTCGTTCAATCTAGCATTGATATTGTCAAATCGCAAGTCATTCACTCCGGTTTCATTTCTTTAAGTCTTTCACGACACTCGGCTTGTGGTTGTGTGTGTGATTCATTTTGACGACATTGTGGTCGTGGGTGATGACGGTTGCTAGGCAACCGCGATTTGTGTGCGTGGAGCACTGCCAACGTCGCATTACAGTGTTGGCGTTGCTGGGACTGCCCTTTGTCAATTTCAGGGAATGTCGGTAACCCATGTATATGAGGATTGGATTTCCTCTCGCCGAAAAAACTATGTGCGGTAGTTCTGAAAGAGATTTTCGGTATATTATATGTTCTAAGAGTGAGTGATAGTACTTATGGCTATGAGAGCAAGGTGCTTATCGTTGTAAATAAAATCGCAATAAAATGTCTTCATATTATTCTTATTTCAGGCGTTTCTTCGAACGACAGCTTCGAAATTATCTTTATAATATGACAAACAAAACATAAATTATCTAAATTTTATACTCTTAAAAGTATATCATAATAAAAATATTTTAATCATAGTGTTGGACTGCCCATAACTTCAAAAAGTCAAGTGACGTAATGTCTGTTGATTTCGTTTCTATTTGCTTAACCATTGTCGTACATGAATATAGCAGTCTTACAGCCTCTGCAAGGTTATGTTGCGCAGATCTACCGCTACCTCCAGGGTAACCGAAGCCATCGTAGAGGAGACGAGGATTCCCGTTTTGAGACCTAACGTACGTTGCTTTGAAAAGGAATATAGTATGCTATTAGATCTTTAAAGGTTGTATGGTCGTAATTGCTTTTTAAGAGAAGCATCCTTTGTTTTACTTTTGTATTTTATTTATATTTTCCGACTGCCTGCGCTCAACAATAATAAATAAGCAATCGGTGAAAAACTGTTACCTATAACTAGGCCTATGAAAATAATATGACCTACGTTTACAAATAAAAATTAAAACTCAAAATAAAATAGAAATGATTTATTAACACATATGGAATAACAAATCAATGTATAAATGAAGAAGAAATAGTTAATGGCTGGATTTTAATTTATTCATTTCAAAACACTTCGTAGAGTTCAGTGACTCTCGTTAAAATTGTTTACCGCATAACCGAAGTAGAATATTTGTTTGTTTTACTTACATTATATAGAAATCAAATTGCATCTCTTTCTTAATTTTATTTTTATTTCATCAAAATGAAGTTTTTTGAAATCTAGTCCGAGATCTGGTACTCTAAAGTAAATTACTTATCAATAATCCAGTAAAACCCTAGGTAGTTTAACTTGTTTTACAAATGTTTTTCAAGTTAATCATAACAATTTTGTGAGAGAATTTGAGATGAAGTATTTGAAGTATATAAAGAGTATTTGAAAACAATAATTAACCAAAATTAAATTAAATATTTAATGTTTGGTTTCGTTACGCATAGACTATTTGGATTATAGACACGTTCATGGTTATGGGAGCCTTTAATTCTACATATTTCGTTGTCGATGGTATGAAGTAGGGCTCTGCAGCCGCGGGCGTTGTGGGTAGAACAGTGCCAGCACCTCTTGTCCACGCCTGACAGGATGGTGGACCTCTTTATTGAATATTTGTAGCCATCTAGCAGGATTAACTGTTTACCTCGTTGCGACACTATGAACTGCAGTTGTTCTGCGAAGAAAAACATTATGTTGATACCATAATTGCCCTACTTTTCAATAGCACACTTTGTTTCTTGTTACCCGAAATTAGAAAAAACTGACAAACTAAAAGTAAATTTAAATGTCCAGAACGACGCGCGTTTGTTTATAATCAGCCTCAAGCTGTGCCTAGGTTGATCCATAAATCTGGGTACTTTATTTTATGATTGAATAAACTTTCAAATATTTTATTGAATTTTAAAGTTTTATTGTTTCCTACATTTACCTATTACCAATATTTAACGATTATACTACTCTTCTTACAAACATTTTTATAAAATACTAGCTGCGCCCCGCGGTTTCACCCGCGTAAGTCCGTATCCCGTAGGAATATCGGGATAAAAAGTTGCCTATATTTTATTCCAGTTTTCCAGCTGTCTACGTACCAAATTTCATTGCAATCGGTTCAGTAGCTTTTGCGTGAAAGAGCAACAAACGCACACACATCCTTACAAACTATCGCATTTATAATATTAGTAGGATGGATTCGTATTCGACTGATAAAAGTAGTAAGTAAAAAAGTAAGTAGTATGGCATAGTATTTGGCCCAGCTACATAATGATTTAAGGGCTACAAGATCGAATAAGCATTGCGGCGTATTTTTGAATAACTAATTCTATAGTGCGAATGTGATGATGCTAAACAACCTATATAATTCTGTCTTTTTCCACGCGATAACAAGTACCGCTTTAATTCGTCAGAGTAGCCCCCTAGATCTTCGCAAAACTAGCAAACGCAAACCTAGTTTTCGCAAAACTTTTAAAATTAAATTTTGCGAAAACTTTACAATTGCCAATTTGACCTATTAATATTCTCCCCGCTCGCTGTCATTGTCATTACCTGAAATAGAAAAATTTTACCTTATCATATAACAAATAGATATAATACGCAAAATAGTGCCATTACATTTTTTTAATCTGAATAAATCTCACCAATGTGGAAATAATTTTAATTTATACAGTTCGTTTCGCGTGAAAGCAAGATAAAATAACTGTATTTGATTTGAAAAGAAAACAATTTATTCGCATTGTACCTAACGGTTTCTAAAATAAACTCTCATAAAATATTTCCTTATATTTAGTAATAACAACTTTACTTACATGACTATCTTTATGAATAGGTAAATACATTTAGATTTGAATCTAGATAAGTAGTAGATGATATTACCTATGAAATATACGAGAAAACACCAAAGCGATTCACAAGCTTAGAGATTTCTCCAAGAACAGATGAATTGGTCCATGGAGAAAACTCTTAACATTGTTCTGCCTTACTTTTATCATTAGGTGTATGAAAAATAGATGTTGGCCTATTCTCAGATCTACCCGATATGCAAACATAATGTCATATAAATCGGTCTGTAAGTATCGAAGGGGTTTGGTAACAAACATCGCGTCACAACAATTTATATATAGGATATTTTTTAAATAACCACATACATCATGTTCTTATATCTTTGATTTAATTTCTTTTGTCTCAGTCCACTACGTATATTAATGGAAGGGTTATTCATATACGTAATGCATTTTTTTGATTTATCAACCGACATTCCTAAAAACTAAGAAGGTTTTCATTTGTATCGTCGGTATTATGATAGTCTCATATTAGTATTAATATTGGTTTTGTTATTAGATAACTGTCATTTCGTCATACTTTCAAACGTGGATCAGAACCTCTCTCCCGGAATGTCGGTGACCTTTTTGTAGAATGAATTTTTTATTCAATTCATGATTCCCGCAACACTTTGAATCATATCTTTATTATTAGATCTTCTGGCACCAGGGTGATAGTGCTCGTCTTTGATTTTAACAATATCATTTCCAATACTGTAGATGGCGGCGGTGCACCACCGTTTGGTGCAGCACCAGCGGACTTTCCCCCCGCTCTCTCCACGTTTGTAAAACTTCTGACCTCGGAACAGGACTTGTTCTTTCCCCTTGGCGCCAATTTTGAACTCCGCTGCAAATACCAAATCATTGTTATTTTGTGTCATATTATTTTGAAATTAACAGTATTATATTTTTTATGTATAACCACATATGTTAATCGGTGGAAAGAGTGTGATCTTTAAAAATATATAATGACGATGATTGTTTATATTTAAAATAACAAATTTTGTGTGAATTATATTTAATGAGGTTGCGAAAGGAAACCAGGAGCACTTATAATGTAAATTTATTAAAAATTAAATTACCATTTTATGGGTTTAAACCTAAGAGCCAATGCTTTTAATGTTGTAACGACATTCACTTAGTCCTAAACCCAACTAGCCTAGGTGCGAATGAATTCGATGTTAAAACCACACTGACTAAAATACGAAGTTGCTATTTTGGGTCTATCGAGGACCCAAGCATATGAGGTGATTGATGGACAGCCATTCTCGTGTCCACGACATGCTGAAGCCGAGTTCCGTGGAGCGTGCTGACTCAAGCCTCGTGTTTCGAGGCTGCTCATGAGGCGCTGACGGTGACTTTAGTTGAAATTGCTGACTTGATTTTGCTGACGGTGAGTTTAGCTGAATTGCTGACTTGAGCTTCGCGATGGCCACGTTGTAAGGTCATGTTTCGATACTTATACGTTAGATATATGTTAACATGTATAATCATCTTATTTTAGTAAAGAAAATACATTAAGTAAAGACAGCATTTATTGGACATACATTCATAGTCGTGGCACACAACATATGGTCTAATATTTAATGAGAATATGAACATTTTTATTTCATAAACCCTTTATTGGATATGAGAATCAAAAGTACAAAGAGAATTGTATGCTCATAATGTATATTTGACATTAAAATACAAGCTGTAGGTACAATGAAATATTTGCGATCAATTTACTGTATCTTATACATAACGCACTTAGAATATTCACCCGTCAGATTTCCTGTCATTTAGCCGTCAGATGATAGTTAATTCCTAAAACTACATTTTAGACATAGAACAATTTTATAACTATATAAAAAGCGAATCATCTCATGATGTCGGTAATTTTCATAAAGTTTCAGTAGTATCTGATTATAATCTGTTAAAAACTTGACTCTGGCAGAATCGATCTCGTTGGGATCGAGAATAGCCAATAAGGAAAAAGGACAGGAAGAAGAAGATATAGAACAAAACATTGATCTTAATTCCTACAACTTAACTCATGACATAGAACTAAATTTTAATATAAACGCCATCTTTAATTACATATCGAGGCGGTTTGTGGTTATGTTCCAAATAGGTTTTCGTAAAGTTCTTCCCATCGCCGCTGATCATGAAACGCGATTTACAATTCCAGCCTTTAGTGCAACTCCAGATCTGACTCTTGTGGTTATTCTTGTGACAGTAGAAGGTGTAGCCATTGATGATAGCGAGCTTCTTGCCGCACGTCTTCGTAACGAACCTTAGGACAGCTGGAAGCGAGGAAGCATTTTAGTGTCGAAATCTATTTGGGTCATTGTTAGATAGCATTTGATTGGATTTTCGTAAATCCATAAAGATTGTGTGAAGGATGTTATAAAAACGCTAAAATCCAATCAAATACACAAGTCCAAGACAAAGTTCGGTATTTTTTTGATATAATCAAATAGTGGTTATTGGTTACCGTTTGTCGTCAACATGTCGTGAAATTTTGAAACAATAGAATAAATCCGATCACGAGGATTCGTACCCGCGTCGTCCGCCGAACCGGGGTAACGCCTGACCTCTCCACCTGACCTGTCATCTCCTCTCAGCAATCAACTTTTTTACAACGGTTTCTACTACTACTTTTTCGGTTTCTTGTGCGTAAGTAACACCCCAACTCTATTCAAAAAAATTTCTCATATGTTAAGCATTTTAATGCTATAAAACTAACATTAAATTTGGTATAGCTTTGTCCCTCAAATTATATTTTTTTTATTTGTTGATATCTTATGAGATTATGTTTTTTCATATCGTTATATTACATATTCTATACCACTTGTTGAAAATTTTATTTGCATTGCTAGATCAATGATAATTTCCCAATTCATATACGAGTATATGGAATTTTCTCAACTGATTTTTGACGTTTTAAACCGAATTTACGAATATGTTCAAAATAAAATAGCATTTGTCATACAATGAAAAGCCGTGTTATCTTAGTATTTATTTAAAACAATAAGGAATTATAACTACGTACAACTTATTATTTATTCTACTTACGTCTCTAGTCACATTTCAAATTTTTTCTAATTAAGATATTCTTACATAGATTCAATTTTATTATAAATTGACATAGTTTCTAGTTGAAAGTAAAAGACAATCGAGAACATAAATAATTCAATTTTTACAATTTCACTTATTAAATTTATAGACAATCTCCATTTACATTATTTATTTAATAGCAAATAAAAACTGGGATCAGTTCCCACGAGATTCGAATAAGTAATCGAAATGTATCTGAATACCTATATCTATATCTATATAAATTAATGCGAAAACCGTTCTATCATTACAAAAACCTTAAAAACATCTAATTATTCTAATCATTTACATACGTACGTACATACCTTGGTTTATAGCAAATCGCGGTGCGACGTGTATATGACAGAAGTTCGGTCGCATTATAACATTATCGTAAGTGTATGTGAACCTAGCCTTACATTTGGGACCATACGTGCATCTCCAGATTGTTCTTAGGTCACTTTCAGCTGACACGTAGAAGGTGAACCCGTCGACGATAGCAACTCGCTTGCCGTTGTTTTTTAATAAGAAGAGCACTGAAAACATTCAATATAGTTAGTTATGTGATTGATAATGTCCTTTATTCGATATAGTATCTACATGCTACATGCTTAGATTATGAGATGTTTTTACATCGCGCACATTGGCTTTCAAGAACCACTCAACATTGCGTTCAAAAATTGTCCGATGCTAAGCTCTGCCTACGCTTACATAAGGCACAGTTTCCTAATGAGAGTTGCAATAAACTTTGAACGTTAGTCTCACGACATAAAGTGTTAATTTGTATGATTGTTTTATACAACGCCGCACGGACATTTTTGAAGACTTTTTAAATGGACTCTTGTGAGTTGATTATAGAACGTCAATGATCGCGCTATAAAAATTAAACGCAAGATGAATTTGCTTCCAAATTTAAGGTTTTGAATAGAGTCCTCACACATTAAAAAAAAAACATATTGCATGTGAAATAAACTTTAATACCTAAAAGAAGAAAAACAGAAAAAAAAACTTTCTTATATCCTCAACCCTCACCAATAATATGAATGCGAAAAGTTTATTTGTTTGTTTATTTCCTCCTTTCGAGTGGTAAGTGATTTTTATGAAATGATTTTTATTACATATTAAGATTTATTACATATTGAGTCATATAGCGTATTTTTTATCGCGGCGAAACATCTCATTCCGATGGCAATTTCCTTTGCTTACACGGGCGAACCGAAAAAATGTATCTATTTATTTGCTCTTTTATTTGTAAACATTTCCCATGATAAGGTAATGGGCGTGACGAAATTATTTGAAGGGAAGGAATTTTTTATTAAAAAAATACTATGCAACCAACATCACCCATAAATATTTGTCGAGGTATATAACTCTACAATGATTGCTTACACTTTAAGGTGAAAGGGGTTGACGGAAAAGAAAGGATTGGGAAAGAAACGGAATAGGATACGGGCCTCGGGATCTCTCTCGAACCCATTAATATTATAAACGCAAAGTTTGTAAGTATTCATGGATCTATGTACGTTTGTTACTCTGTCACGTCCAAAACAGCTTATCATATCTGTATGAATTTTGGTACAGACAAACATTATAGTGTGGATTAGCACATAGGCCACTTTTTAACCGGGTGCCACGCGAGTGACGCTGCGGGTTACAACTAGTAATGTTACAATTCATAGACAATGATTGTGATCACTCAGATAATTCACTACGTTATTTTCAACTGTAATTATAAAAGCTGGGCAGCCTCTGCGTCTGACACAGCGCCATCTTGTTTTAATGTTGTTCTCATGTTGTTTCGAAAACAGCTGATCGCCGTATCGTATCATCGGAAATCCCCGTTTTGTCGTTACGAAGACAAAATCTGTAAATAGTTGATAGAAAATGAATTATTGACATCAATAAATATTATACGCGAAAAAATATTTTTGAACCTGAATATTCTTGCTATCTATGTAGTTCTTCTCAGTTTAAATGATCATTCGACGCAACCAATGCGCATATTAGTAGAAGTATCTAATACTATATTTTACTATATTTCCAAGACTCAATAAATATAGAAACATCTAAC
This sequence comes from Zerene cesonia, assembly GCF_012273895.1. Taxonomy (NCBI): domain Eukaryota; kingdom Metazoa; phylum Arthropoda; class Insecta; order Lepidoptera; family Pieridae; genus Zerene; species Zerene cesonia. Next base: position 7,496,235 of record NC_052104.1, on the reverse strand, counting down.
CCTTACTAGTTTTATAAACGCAAAAGTATGCATGACTTTCTTCACGTCAGACAGACAGAGGTCTAAAAAGGGACATATGCCATCTACCGCGGCGTAACATCTCGTTCCCACGGGAATTCCCATTGAAAAAACTTAAACAAACGAATTATGTACTATAGTTTATATAAAATGTTTATATACTAAAAGAACATGTGAGCCGTTTCTTATTTTATAATCCATGTAGCAAAGTTATGCGCTAACGAGTTATCTAAATTAGACAACAATATTGATGAAATAATTTCTAAAGTGATCATGATTGTTGGTATCTTTGATCACTTTATTGAAAACGGTGATGAGAGACGCAGTACATCCATCTTTTTGTATCATTCTTGGAGTATTGTAATAAATAGGAATACCCTCCAAAGAACAATAACAGACATCCATTATTCGTCACAATTTGCACTGCATAGAACTATTATAGTTTTATCATTATATAATTAAATGAGTTTGAGATAAAAACAGATCACGTGCATATATCAATGATTTATTTAACTAATTATAATAATTTAATAACTTTTGTCAAAAACTATATCAAAATTCGTAAAGGTGTCTATGTAGGTGACGTTTATAATTTGTTTTTTTTTTTATAATTAAATTAAACTTGCTGTTAGCCACAAACAGCCTATATTTACAGTGCTAAAAACTTATTCCGGTCGGTGGCCAAAGAAGGCACTGCCTCCAGCCAGGATAGATATTCCACAAGCATATTGAAGGTTCGATACTTATGTTTATTTCTATTTTTACACAAATCGTCTTTGCCTATCTCTTTTGAATTACTTTTCACACATTATCTGTAATTTTAACTGACAGATAAGCTAAACCAGAGATAAATGAAACACAAACAGGATTTGATAAAATGGCTATTATTATAACTAATTAAGACTAGACACTTTCAACTCCTTAACAAGTTCGTAATCTTATCTCCATTTATAGAGTTGCCGAAGAACTTCTTTATTTATCCCTACTATACTCATAAATGCGAAAGTAAATCTGTCCGTCTCTTCTTCACCCCTCAACCACTAAACTTTTTAACTTAAAAAATTTGTTACTAAGATAGTTTGAGATCTTAGAAAGAATAGATTTAGGAGAACTATTTCTCTAAAAGTGATTGTGTAATCCTCCCTCCTTAATGATCATCTTGTCGACGGTAATTATCGAAGCGTTACAACCCCTTATACGCTTCTTACAGCGCCATCTTCTTCTGTCGTTATTGGAGTAGTGCAGTGAATAGCAATTGCCTCCAAAGAACAACATCTGACGGCCATTCTTCATCACTATATCCACTGAAAGGCAATATTATCTGTATATTAACTATCATATCATTTTATATACAAATTACGTACAGTGCTATAAAAATATATTTGAAATGGCGAGAAATGGAACTCAATGAATGAGTGTTAAAATGTTAAAAGTGCTGAAAGGTATTAAAAGGGATACCCCGAATATTATTCTAAAGGTTACACAGAAGCAAAGTGAATATACCCTTTATTTCAGCTATGAGATGGCACTGTGTGTCATAATAGATACATACAAACCGACGTGCAGATATTAATGTTATATTAAAAACTATTGCTTATAATTTTATTTACAAACTTCCGTTTATAAAATTCATTTAAAATATACACAAAACACGACTTTTTCCATAAACAACGTTTAAGATTTCAAGAATTTTCAATACACGTTTATATGACTAATCATTATAGGATATTTGTAGATTTTATCTTACATATAAGTTAAACAAAATTGTGTAATAACCAGCTCACCGAGCTTTTTAACCGACGTTTCCAAAATCGAAGGAGGTTCGCACTTCGACTGTATGTAGAAAAGATTTAATATATTCACAATTTTCTAAAGAATTTTTGTCGTTAGGAAATTGCGCATTCATAGTATCATTAGAATATACAATTGTGGTAATTAGACAGTTCGAAAATAAAATACAAAGTATATTTCAAACACTTGAATGATTAACAACTTAGAAGGTTTATCACTTGCAATTATGAAAACAAAAACCCTTGAAGATAAGAAATAACAAAAAAATAAAATAAAAAAATTTTGGTTTTTATTAACGGTTCAACAAACCATGCTACCTACACATTTATAGAAAAATTAAAATCGTTTCATTTAAATTGAGCAGGTCCTGTATAAACCGTTTGAAAACAGTTTTATAGTTTATGGTTGTATACTTTATTTATATATCAGAATCAGCGTTAAAAGCTGCTGCTTCAGCCAGTCAAGCGGAATGGTAAAATTAGAGAAATTGTGTCACAAAAAAACATAAAATTCATCAAGACATTTCTTTTAAGTTTTAACGATTAAATATCACGTTAATATACGGGCAATGAATGGTGGATAATTCTTGAAGCACCATAGTTATTTAATTGTGTTAATTTTTTAGTATAATCCATAGATTTTAGTAATTCGCGTTTTAATATATTGATAATATGTGTGCGTGCGGCCCTGTATACCGACAGAACAGGCCGAGACGTTGTCGTTGATTGTATAAATGTTTGCGTGCGTCATTATAGTTCTTGTAGTCCCAAGTTGAATCAACATGTTGAGGAGTTGCTGGCCACGTTGCGTTTTTCAGAGTTGATATTGAATGTTAATGTCTTCAACCGATGACCGTTAACATTTAAGACTAGAAGAAAGATTCCAGCAACATCGCTGATCAATTATTTTAAATAATAAATAAGTTTATTTCTCAACCATATACACACATACAAAATACTCAACATATGTTTGTCATGAATACGAGGCCTAACGTTTTAAATAATATAAAATTTTGAATATAGAATACTTACTAATGGCCAGTTTCACTTGGTGGCAAAATAGCCTATAATTTTTTTTTCACAATTTAATTCTCATTTTAATTGACAGACAAGCTTCGGAAAACATACTCAGAGTTTGTGGAAGAGATAAACCTTATTACCTACTATATACAAATAGGCACGTTCCCCATTCCCCAATTTTCCCAAATAAAGTCGAAGCGATGCCCCCAAACAAGATTTTCTAAACTCAATGTATTATTTATCTGTATGGCCGCAATAGGTATTAGAAAGTTTCTAGGGTTGTCACCTAGGTTCTTATTTTTATTATACTCTATGAGTGGTTGTGTGATCCTCCCTCCTTAATTATCAGTTTGCCGATCGTAATCAGTGAAGCGTTGCAGCCCTTCATACGTTTCTTACAGCGCCATCTTTTCCTTTCACCATAAGTGTAATGTAGAGAGTAGAGATTATTTTCATACTGCAACACTGGATAAGCTTTCTCCTTTTGTATGGAGAAAGCCCCTGAAAAAAAAAAATTATTTGCTTGTCTTATATAAAGGTAAATTTTGTTAAATACACCGTTTTATTCAAGAGCAAAGAACTTTAAGTCACCTGGAACTACCATGTTTCATATCTAGGTAATGATTTTTCATTTTTCGAAACAGACATTCGTATAAGCTATAAAACATTGTACTTTTTTAATCGTATACCCTTAAACATAATATATATATGAAAGGTAAGGTAAAATCAAGAAATCTTTATTCACGAAACATATTATTATTAAGAAACTATGTAATCATACAAAATATCAATCACTATTCTATAAAAAATAAAAGAATTCTTATGGTCTTTGCCAGAGCTTATTTTAAAATAGTAACAAAAATACTTTCCTTCTTTGAATTCTAAAATTTATAACCCCATCAATTTTTCCATACATTTCTTTCAAAATGTGTTACAAACTAAACAATATTAATTCTCGTCATGATATATCTCATATTGATGAACAAAAATCATAACATTAAACAAATTAAAACTTTCAGCTCTATATATTTGTATTTTAAATGAAATGCACTAAAAACTAACTTGAAAATAAAAGGATAATAGTTGCTAACAAAAAACTAACCTTCAGATTGTCAGAACTAGACTACATTTTAATGGGACCGCACCGGAGGCATTAGCTTTCAAATGAAATAGAATCATCCAAATTGTTCACGCAGTAAAAAGTAAGCGGTAACAAGCATAAAAATACAGTCGAATTGAAAACCTCCTCCTTTATTTGAAGTCGGATAATAACACGAAGATGTCGGACTTTATAATTTTCGTTAAGTAATCAAAATATTAGAATATACCTTACTGGTTATTTCATCCAAAAGAATAAAAACTCATGTCTTAACTTGTAAAACTGTATGATCAATATCATAATTATTTATTTGCATCAACGTGTATTTTTCCATTCTTTATCGTATATTTGAGATAAATGCTTTTACTTCTGCCTGAGACAGGTGCATCTGGACACATCTTTGTACGAAAAACTTATACCGTATCTTGGCAAAATTGTAGCGACACAGTGCATACAGTACTGCCATAAATAATAATATTGAATTGAATTATTAAAGAACAAAAACATTCAAAATTCAGAACATAAAACTCCACTTATTCCACGACGGAAATATTCTAAATAAATCACTCATATCTCTGCCTGATGATTGTGCAGATTCCCAAGGCTGGTGATGGAGTTGTCCAGGGTAACAATAAAGGATCGGCAGCCACTCGCCCACTGGGTACACACCCATTTCTCCTCATCTTCACAGCTGCCGCAGAGTCTGTACTTGTGCCCCTCGTAGCGGATGATCTTTCCCGCTGGCTTAATTATTACCAGTTTCTCTATAAAGGTTATTTGATTTATTAATGTTTGTGTTTGCAGAGAAATGCTATATATTCGCTTTAAATGTCTTCAAGGACACTCCACGCAAATTTTTATGGGTGGTTTTTTTTATGTAATAGTGCATGTGTTGTTCTGTTGGTGGCTAAAATAAATAAACGCTTACAAACAAGGGCTATATTTTTTCTCATAGCTATACCTATGCATGTATTTATGATGAATTATTAATGATTATGGCCAGTTTCTGATATAACATTGTTGTTGACCGTCACAACTTTGCCATGACACCGGTTGTTCTTCTTCACGCAAATCCACCGTTTCTGCGATCCAGTCTCTCTGTATTTGTTGTATCTGTTTTTGCCTATAATTAGAACGGGCTTCCCGCGCTTTGATACTGAAAAAATAATATCTGAAAAACATAACGATTTTTATTTAATTTTTCGTTTTAAATTTATCTGATATTCATCTGATTTTAGAATTTTGGAAACGTATGTTTATAACTCTTTGAAAATATAGCTTATATAGCAGTCTTATCATTCAATAACAATCACTTCCTAGATTAATAATATTAATTTGGTAGCTCGAAATAGAAAAAAAAACGCATAAGGAAATTAAATAAACTAATAAATGAATACAATGTAATTTGTATGATGCATTTTTCTATTTTCTATACTATTATATAACTCATTTTTCAAATGTACCATTAGATAAAGTTATATAACAAAAGTATATTATAAAGAAAAATAGAATATAATTGATACTTATACTTCCAACACTGGAGGTAAATTTAAATACTGTTCGTCTTAGATAATTAAACTTAAAATGAACATAGCATGTGCCGTATAAAACATATTAAAGTATCAAAGATACATCTTCTTAATCAAGTCTTGGTCTTACAGAATTCAGTGATTGTGTTCACCAATTACACTGTATATACTCGTGTGATGCGTTATCACTTTCATTTTACAATGAGTTTTATATTTTCCCATACAGTTCCATTTTACGACGGGTCCATTGTCGTCGTAGGCTTTGTTAAACCGCTGCCCGTCTACAATTAAAATAGGTTTACCCCTTTGTGACGTTGTAAAAACTAAATCTGTAACTGAATTGTTTTAATTATTACCGTCTGATGAGTTTTGTGATCTTTATTTAGTACTACAGTTTGACCAGACTTGATCACGTACCTAAGACTAAAAAAAACAATTCAAACATAAACAAAAAAGTACTATGTTCTATTTAAACCTAAATGCGCAATTATAATTAATTAGTTTCTCTTGATTCGTCCAACAGTTAGTTGGGGAATATGAATATGAAGATGCTATTTTTCAAACATCTAATAAAAGTAAAAAGCTTCTGCTGTTTTCTCGTTTGATCATTCCATTCAAATATGATACATCTCTTCAACTACACCTACTACAGTGTTAATTTTTTGATGTACTAGGTTAAATAGAAATGCGTAATTGCAAACTTAATTATAGTCATAAGATTCATAAATTCATTAATCACAAATACGAAATGCAAGTACGAAAAAAAAAATGTTTCGATCGGCAAAATTTTATTTTTATGCACACATGTAATACAAAGTGCAAATAATAACACACACATAAATAAATGACCACCTCATGTTCTCGAATTTGTTAATAAATACTCTTTGGTATAACACCTACAAATAAAAATCATATGTTTACATGATCAGTGGTTGTGTTCGCCAATGACGAGCACTATATTGCCGCCATGCGTTTTCACTTTCATTTTACATTGTGCCGTATTCATTTTCATACAGTACCATGGTACAATGGGTCCTTTACCGTCTTTACCTTTGTAAAACCGGTGTCCGTTTATAATTAATATAGGTTTCCCTCTTTGCGACGTTGTATAAACTAGATCTGGAATGGAATATTTAAAATTATACAATACGAGTTTGATCATTGTTCATGACTGGTCATGTGAGGGAGAGGTTAGTCGTCATTGAAAATTATATGAGATTTAAACATAATTTTTATTGACTATCGTTGTATAATGTTTAAGCATTAAAATTGATTTTAAAAGATTAAGTTCTTATTGACGTAGTATAAACGACGAGTCACAATCGTCTATTAAAGGGCCGTCAAAAGTGTTCGTGAGGCGTTGTGCAATTTAACACCTTATTTCGTGGCAATAATGTTCAAAGTCTTTTGTACAGCTCATTAGAAATCTCTGCCTAATACACGCATAGGCAGAGTTTTGCTTTGGACAATTTGAGCGTGATTGTGTTTGTAGTTGTTTATGGTTTCATCAACAGAATATATACGTAGCTACCATTCTCTTTCATTATTTCCTTATTTTTCTAATAAAATGTATTACAAACTACATAATACAACTTAATTCGAAGTGTTATATTACACATTTAAATATTTTATAACTAAAAAGCGGTTATTAAAGATTCAGTGGTTATGTTCTCTTATTGCAAGCACAATTTTTTCGTTATGTGTAACCCACTTCATTTTACATTGTGATGTATGTTTCTTCATGCAGTACCACGTAACTACGGGGCCTTCACCACCCTTGGCTTTGTAGAACCGATGGCCGTCTACGATTAAAATGGATTTTCCATTTTTTGACGTTTTAAAAACCACATCTGTAACACAATGAATTATATTAATACTGAATGAAGATTTTATTTATTTCTTATGTTCGGACTTTTTGTAGAATAGATCAGGATAAAACTCATTATACTGTTTTAATATTTAAGAAATAAAGTAGCTGATAGCTAATTTAACACTTTATAACATACGTCTCTGAACGTTACCACAAAAGATATCAGTATTCAGGAACAGTACGCAGCAAAACAATGCCCCTGAAAGCGGGTCCACATGACAGAACTTATATTTGTACCAGGTGCCACGGAGAGAGGAAGTAATTAAATAATTAAAGTTTAATATAGGAAATATTCGAGTGTTTTGTTAAATTTATATAAAAAGTATGTTCCTGAAAATATAAATCATCGAATTGTTCCCGAATTTCTGTTTCATTGTCAGTGTACTCCGTCAAATCAAGTATGTTAAAATGAGGACTTTCGTAATTTAATAAGATTTGTTTGATTTCCTGACGATACGATAATATGTCGTATCGTGAACGATCTCTCAAAACAGGCTTACCTATTTCTTGATGATTATAAACACCATAGTCGCTAAGACTAAGATGATTCCTTCATCTGGTCCGGCGGAGGGTCGATCTGCGTTGGTTCTTTTCAACCCACCAGCACTGGGATAGTTTCATTTGCTATAACTTTACTATATTTAATTAGTAAAGTACTGAGTAATAAATAGAGAAATCGACAGATATCGATCGACGAAACTAATTTGAAAGTGAAAGGACAGTCAGAAACTACGGGATTTTCCAAAATAATACAGAACTACAGCAGTAAAAAAGGTTTTTATCTATGCCTGACTTCGAAACACAAAATGCAGAGGTTTTGATTACATTTCCTACAATACTTTTTTATTTTTTTTACTCTTTTCTTCGCTTCAGTACTATTGAGTGTTCGCCGCAGTCTCTCGTAGCAGCCGGCACAATTTCTTCGTTTAGTGCTCATTTCGAGGATGTGATTTTCGTTCAGCTTTACTTGATTGTCTGCAATAAACGATTTTTTCTTAATTCCGTTTGATTCATTTACCTTATGAGTAACTTGTAATATAGAACATTAAATAGGTTTTCAAATAGAATAAAATAGTTAAGATGGAACGCTTTCAGCTATATAGTGAGGCTATTTTTTATAATAATAATTTTAAAATGACAGTTATTAGCTCTCGGATTACAATAAGCATAAAACATGAAAAGGTTTGCATTAGTTTTGGAGAAAATGAGCTGTTGACCAAATAAATCAGTCTCCACTTCACTTGACAGATTGTATGAGTTGTAATGGATGAATAATAACACATTATTTGCACCAACACATAATAAAACTTTACAAAAGGGCACAAACACCTAACACCAATAAGGATATAAAGGAGGCCTTATCGGAAACAGCAATCTCTTCCCGGAAACTTTTAAGTTGAGGATTATGAGACTTCAATTATATGAAGATATTGATGGTACATAACACTAGATTGTTATATTGTATTATACGTGTGTCTGTTCTTTAATTATTGCATTTCGTTTGAATATGTATATATATACAGTTTTTATTTACAGTTAAAGTTATCATCCTCTCATCAGTATTGGTATAGATATATATATACACATATTTTTAACACATTATACAAAGATATTATATGAATAGATAGAAAACAAAACTTACCGCTAGTGCTTGTATTTCGGTGCTAATATAAAGAAAAATAAAAAAAACAAATACATCATTTCATCTTTTAACTTAATATTTTATTTATTCATTTACAATATTTATCATGTAAGAGAATAAGTTTTGTACACCCATATCATTTATATCTTAGTACCTACGTTTTAAAATTAGGTATACCTAATTTTAAAACGTAGGTACTAGTTAAGAGAATCTGTAAGATGAATGAATTAGGTATGTTTAATTTTTAGTTTTATAGCATAGAAATACCTTATAAATCAGTAATTACTATAGACAGATAAAAGAATATAATATAACATTTGATATTGCTTAACTAGTTTAGTTTAAACAAAGAAAGTATTACCTCAATTAAAACACTCGATGACACTAATATTATATATGTGAAAGTAATTTTGTAAGAAAAATTTTCCGTCAATTACGCTAAAGCTACTGGATTTTGATGAAATTTGGTGTACGGACCCCTGTCCGTACCCTTATGAGCTGACATGATACTTATGCCGACTAAATGCACTTATGGGATAACTAAATCATTTGTAAATGTCCTAATTCTACGCGCGCAAAGACGCGTCCGGAAGCTAGTCTTATAAAAATTTCCTAATATGTAAAACCTAGAATAAATTTTATTTCAGAAGGGGAAGGTACTGATATCTTTAATACAGGTTACTCTGTTACCTAGCAAAGATATCGGTCCTGAACCTTTAATTGTTTGATACCTATTTGTACCATACTGTACTTAGCTATAAGGTTACGTTAAGTGTTCGATTTAATAAACAAATTTGATTTGATTCGATTATGAATTACGTATAACTTATTTATTTATTTTATTTATTTATTTAAACACTTTATTGTGCTGCCAACAAAATACAAAAACAAACCCTATTTAATTTTTAGTTTTATAGCATTGAAATGCTTTATAAATGAGAAATTTTGAAAGAATAGAAAAAATTTGATCACGAGGCAGGATTCGAACCTGCGTTTCTTGCCTAACCGTAGCAACGCCTAGCCTCTCGGCCACCCGTGATCCTGCCACAGTAATAGGAGAAATTCGATTTTCTATTCTTTCAAAATTTCTCAACAAAACTTATACTAAAAAAAAATATATCATACGAAGCTATCCATCATATATGTTCCGGGTTTCGGCAGCAGAAATAATGTATTTTTGATGTTAAAACGAATAATTTCAATGATTATGTTCATTCTTAATGACGACGATTGTATTTTCAATTGTGATAACAGTGACTTTGCACCCCAATGGTTTTTTCACACACGTCCAACGTGATCGAAAGCCGTTACTGTCCACGCAATTGAATCGGTGCCGACCCATAATCATTACGCTGTTGCCACGTTGCGTTTTCTTGAACACCGGCTCTGAAATATCATTAGTATCTATTGAGTCTCTCGTTACTGCAAGTTAAACTGCTTATTGTTAAAGCCATTGTATTTTAGTCCTGTGGATATATACGCAAAACGACTTTTCCTTTAAATGCTAATGTTCCGAGGGTATATACGAATAAAAAGTAGCTTAAGTCTAAGCTTAGTTTATTATAACAGCTTAATTTATTAATACATTAGCTATCTAGCCAGTGATAGTCCCGTCAATATCGGTTAATATTGGTCATCTAATAAAAACAAATACTGTAAAATCTCACAGCTTTATTTACAATTTAAAGATTCAAAGGCGAAGAGGAAGATATTTCTATTTTTGTTTAAATATTTGTCCGTCAATTACGCTGAAGCTACTTGACGGATTTTGATGATATATGGTATACGGACAGGGTATGAACTGAAATGGGTGATATGATTCGTTTTATCCCGATTAAATGCTCTTTTGGGATAACTAAAACATTTGAAAATGTCCTTATTCTACGCGGGCAAAGCTAGTCTTATAAAAATTTCCTACTATGTGAAATATAGAACTTAATAAAAATTGAATAAATTTTATTAAAGAAGGGGAAGGTACTGATATCTTTAATACAGGTTACTCTGTAACCTAGCAACGATATCGGTCCTGAACCTTTAATTGTTTGATACCTATTTGTACTGCTACCGTGATGTACTTAGCTATAAGGTTAGGTTGTGTTTGATTTAATAAACAAATTTGATTTAATTTGATTATGAATTACGTATAACTTATTACATCATACGAAGCTATCTATCATATAAACCAGCTCCTGAATATAAATGCTACGCGAAGTTCCGGGTTTCGGCAGCAGAAATAATGTATTTTTGATGTTAAAGCGAATAATCTCAGTGATTATGTTCATTCCTAATGACGACGATTGTATTTTCAATTGTGATAACAGTGACTTTGCATCCCAATGGTTTTTTCACACACGTCCAACGTGATCGAAAGCCGTTACTGTCCACGCAATTGAATCGGTGCCGACCCATAATCATTACGCTGTTGCCACGTTGCGTTTCCTTGAACACCGGCTCTGAAATATCATTAGTATCTATTGAGTCTCTCTTTAGTGCAAGTTAAACTGCTTGTTAATAAAGTTGTGTTTTAGTCGTGTGGGTAGATATGCGAAACGACTTTTCCTTAAAATTCTAATGTTCCGAGGGAATATGGGGAAAAAATAGCTTAAGTCTAAGCTTAACTTATTATTACATTAAGCTATCTAGTCAGTGAAAGTCCCGTCAATATCGGTTAGTATTGGTCATCTCATAAAAACGAATACTGTAAAATCTCACAGCTTTATTTATATCTCAAAGATTCAAAGGCGAAGAGGAAGATATTTCTATAATTAAATGCATCCATAAGTGATGGTACAGACTTAAGTATTCTCGATATCTACATGATTCTAAGACATCATTATTAAAATATGACGTATCCTGTATTCCTGTTCTCTGATTATGTATTCGTAGAGATATAAAAATGTCAAAGGGGCCCAACCACCCTAACGTGCCCAGGGCCGCCAGTTGGGTAACAACCTCCCTGGTGATTATGGTTGTTATTCGATGCGATAATTTCATTCTCATAAGTATGCAAGTTTGCTTTGCATCCCTGCTTGAATTGCCGACAATACCACCTGCACTTCAATCCGTAGCTTCTGTGTTTGTAGAAGGTGTACCCGTTCAGATATAATATTTTTGCGCCTCGTTCCGATTGCATGTACCGCGGCCCTGGATATAATTTGTTTGTTAATAAAGTTTCTGCAACGGCACCTGGACGGCGAACTAGCAAGAAGAATAAAGTTTCCAACAACGGACTAAAGAAACGTACATTTTTCAATGAGAAGTGGAAAAAAAAAGAAATAATAATAAAATTAGAGAATAAAAAAATGCCATACATGTAACGTTAAGAAAGAGGTAATTAACACATTAATTTTTTCTGGACAATAAAATTAAGTAAGCATGAGATAAAATTTCATGCAGTCCCTTCAATATATTAATATAAATTTTAATGCTGAGAAATAAAATACCAATAGGTTATCGAGACAACATTTATTTAACGCCTGTTGCAGATTGAATTTGGCGCGCGCAAATTTATTCTATAGAAGCTTTGTTGCTTCCCCTTTTTTCTGACGTTCCCCATTTTTTCCTGTATTTACGTATCACGGTAGTCACAGTCTGACAAAGGACTCAAATAATCAGTGCAATAAAAGCAAAAAAAAAACATAATTTTTTTATTTTCTTAATTTTCTAGGCGGCCCATTTGAATCTTGTAATTCCTCCTTTGCTTACTTTGTCTTTTGTCTTGGGAGGTCGAGATCTGAAATTTATTTATTTTAAGAGCAAGCATTTTCAATTAAGGCAGGCATGTCATTAATGATATAATAATCGTGATATTGTTGTTCCTAAACACCACTTGAAATCTTTGATAAAAAAATGCATAAGTTATTTATTCATATGGGACTGATACCGTTATTATCAATCCATATTTGTTCAATGAAATGAAACCAGCATGTTCCTGAACCAACAGTTTGAAGTAATCAATTATAGAATATACTTCAATTGCTCTGTACAAAAATTAAGATTTCATATATAGCCTCGAGGAGACACGGGCGATAAGCACAACATTGTGGTTAAAGATGGTCAATAAGTATTTTCAACAAAAACCTATGAATTTAAATGGGACTACGAGAGGCACCAGCTTTTAAATAAAAAAAGTCATCATTAAAATCGGTCCAATCATTTAAAAGTTTAAACATTGCCAAATTAAATATTATAAATGGGAAAGTTTGTAAGGATGTGTGTGTGTTTGTTGCTCTTTCACGCAAAACTAGTGAACCGAATGCAATGAAATTTGCAATTAAATTTATATAAGGTACGAAGACAGCCGGACAACTGAAATAACATATAGGCAATTTTTATCTCGATATTCCTACGGGATACGGACTTACGCGGGTGAAACCGCGCGGCGCAGCTAATTGTCAATAAGTAAATTACCTTCAAACTGAAAAACTCCCACACATCTGAAACAAAAAACAATGAATGTAGTTACCTAACATTATCAGAATCTCATCAAACCATAGTGCCATGAGTATAAGATTCTAGCCATAATCGCATTTTTATCAGGTGTATACTTTTTTATTTTTTTACTGTTTTTTTTTTGGGTAGATATCTGTAAAAGTTCAATAAACTGCAATGAAATTATCTGTGCAGTCTGATTAAATAAAAGATTTGAAGCGTACTTATTTCTCTATTAGGCAATTACCTGGTATCATTAGAGATGGATGAACATCAGTGAATTTTATAGAATACTAGCAAACCCGGCGAACTCCGTTTCGCCACCAGATGGCTGTATGTGAAAAATGATTTTCCCGCTTTTCTGTTGAAAATTTTCCTGAATTTTCTTTGCTATAAACCTCACGGAGCCCGAGACCTTTCCAACGAATGCAAAACCGTGGAAAACGGTTGGTGCGTTCTGGAGTTATAGCGTCAGGAAGGAAAACTCGACTTATTTTTATATAGTAGATTAAACGCCTTTGTCCATATATTTATAACTATTAACATAGTAGAATGTAAAGAATAACATTGATTTAAAAATAGAACCAGTAAAGATTTCGATATCAACTCCATATCGTTAAATTTTATTGTTATGTCTTGAATAAATGAATTACAAATAAGAAATAAGTTAAACTGTAATTTACAAATTACAACAAACATCCGACTACAAAACTAATTATTTTACAGAATTCTAAATGCGTTAAGAGTTAAAACGAATTATGGTACATATTTTTACACACGGAATCCTTTAGATTTGTCAAGCTTATTAGTTCTTTTGGAAAATGCGTATGGCGACCGGACATGTAGACTATTTGGTGATTTATAGTGACAACTGCGGCGTTGCAACCTCGCCATTGGTGCGTTGAGCAGCGCCATCTTGTTTTCCCCACCCGTTGTGATCCATAGTAGGTGTACCCGAAGAGTTTCAGCAGACGCGTCCCCGTCCTCGACTTTACGAATTGTACTGAAATTTAAGTTTAAAATGAGGATTGTCCTGTATTGTTAGTAAGAAGCCTTTGGTAATGTTTATTCTATGTGAAAATCTATCTATATGCAATGCTTCTGGCACGGATATAATTGCAGCACAAAACATCGCTCATAATAGTGTATTATATAATTAATTTGTTTGTATTGAAGAGTAAGTACGGAGAAGATGCTTCTAAGAAGATATTCGAGAATGTAGATGTAGGTTTTGAAATAGTGATAAATTAATTCAAGAAATATTTAATCAAACTAAACGACAATAATAAAAAAAAGTAAACAAAAATAAAACAACCAAAATGAAGTGCTTCTTTAATCTCACCTTATACAAATAATAACGCATACATTATTATGTAGTGAATTAAAAAGCTATTTAACGATTATATATAGAAGCTTTTCATAAATACAATGCGCGATTTAAATATAAGTGTGTAACTATTATTTGGCTGTATTGTACATAACTTTGGATGTGGCTGGAATAATTCGGCTCGAAGGACCATTTAACGAGTTTAGCAGTACGTAACGTGGGCTGTATCGACCTAGTTTTAATATGAGTAAATTCATTTATAAGTTTCTTTTTCTCAAAAATCAATTAAGAAATTCGTGAAATATATATAACCAAACATTATTTATTCGGTGGAAACTATAACAATACGACATGACGTACATAAATCTTACCGTGCTTTTAGTACTGTCCATTTTATTTTTTGAACATACACTCAATTAAGATTACGATAATCGTTACGAAATTAATTAATTTTATATATAAAAATAGAACCTTCTTTGTACATAACGGAAACTAGATTTATACAAGAGTAAGCCCCATTATTACATGATGATGTCGTTGTACAAAGTGAAGAGGGTAAAGAATTTCATGTCGAAGACAAATAATGCTTACTCAGGATATCTTATAATAAAATCCAATAAGGCCAATTACGAATTATATCTTCGTTTTTCACCAATAGATGGCGTTGTTATCAATACGTTCATTATAACCCAACCAAAACGGAAAGTATCACACAAACCGCAATTAGCTATTTTTCAATAACCAAGGCGGTTTATCCGTAAAAGGGATCTGTTCTTTGCACTTCGGCGGATGGTTGTGATTCTCATTCCTCCCGACTATCTTCCCCTTTGTTACAAGCAGTACTCCTGGGCACCTCCTCACCTGATGGGTGGAACAGACCCATCGATTCTTCTTCCTGAACTCCGTTCCGCTCTTTAGGGAGTACGTATAACCGTTGAGCTTGAGGAGAGCTTTCCCCTTTTGGGACATGACGAATTCGACTGCAATAATCGTAACATTAAGGACATGTTTTCAAATTAATGATGAAGTTTGAAGAATTAACTGTTGTTGGAAGTGAAAAGGATTATAAACATTTTCGAGAACAATTTTATTTGAATAATCTTTAAAATATCTATTTAAATTAGAAAATTTAAAACTAGTTAATTTTACGATAACATATAAATTTTAATATAAGTTAAAGCTTAACTAGTTGTAATATATTTATATGAAAACATTTTTGGCATGTATTTTCAATCACTTTTTTAATGGCATTTTATGTGAAACGTGTGAAATATAACGAAATATCGCGTGCGCAAGAGTTCAAAGCCATTTTGTTGTTTAAAGAGAACTTGTAGTTTACTATTTTATGTCTTTATACGTAATGTTTTATTTAATTAACGTAGTAAATATTCTATTATATGCGTCACCATTTTGCATCTTTCCTATACTTGCTGGTTGTCTGGAAGAAATCGCTTCCAAGAATATACTGTATTTATATATTTTTGTATGAGTACAATAAAGTTTATTACCCTTATTATCAAACGCATATTCCATTTCTATATAATTCACGGAAAGTTCTAGCAATTTCTACTTGCTTGTACAACATTTACCCGACTGCGACACTTTTTGTTTTTTCGAGTAAATTATGTATGTATATCTCTTTGGCACGACCTAGAGTCTAAACGGCTTGTGGTATTTATATAATAGAGGCGGCAATGGATTCGTTATAGTTATATGAGTGACACCATCACCAAAATTAAATAAGTCATCATACGTCGAAATAAATAAAAAAATAACAAAAAAATCATAATACATCAAGTGTGGTATGTAAATAAAGATATTCCCTTGAATGCTAGTAAATCATATCAATAATATAAAGCTAAAAGTTAGTGGAGTATATCGTTTTAACAATTACATTTCTTAATATTGTGAGTCGGTTAAGTACTATTTAGTCAAGTTAGACGGGCCGTGGTTGTGTTCATTGTGCATAGCGATCACTTCGTTTTCCACGGTATACACTGCTGCTTTACAGTACTTGTTGCCAGTGCAGCACCACCTGTCCTTCCCTGCGCCAGGCTTCGAACGCATGTAGTATGTATAATCGCCGATTTTTATGTTAACCTTACCGCGTCGGGACATAATCATTACCGCTGTAAGTAAAACTTGTATTAATAAATATGTAGATTTAATCTCGCTTTTGTATAGTTTCCATTGCGTCGAAAAAGCAAGTTAATTAGAGCATATCTTAAGCATAGGCAGCATATGTAAATTAAAAAGTCCAGTTTACATATTTATAAACACATATTATAATAATATCAGGATGAGGATGTTACATGATTGTTCCTACTTAATATTATAAATGCGAAAGAAACCCAGCCTGTCTGTTTGTCTCTTCTTGACGCCCAAACCACTCAATTGATTTGTATGAAATTTGGTACATATATAGTGTAGGACTTCATAAGGTACATAGGACAGTTTTATCCCGGAATCGGACTGTCTATTTTTATGAAATTTTAGTGTACCTATATTCGTAATTTAAGAATAGGTCCTTAAGTGTATTTCATATCGCTTGATGGTTTGGAACAGCACAACTAGTAATAATTAAAGCCTATGTGAACTTTTTCAAATGTCTAACAGTAAACTACATCAAGTTCCGTTGCGTAGTTGAAAGGAGACCGTAGAAACAGACAGATACAGGCGAAAAGCGACCCTATTCCATACGGCTGAGCAATGTTGTGATTCTAGCCATGGTTATGTTGGCCCACAATGTCCAGTATATCATCGTTAAACATTTTGAGCCTAACTTTGCATTGCTGTCGCTTACGCTTTGAGCAATACCAAATGCTTCTGCCGAAATCACTGCAATAACTTCTCGAGAATGTATTTGATCCAATCCGTATAGCGTAGCCTCTTGCACCCCGGGATATGAATTCATAGCCTGAAAATAATGGCATAAAATGTATGTACGTATTGTATATATAAAGGCATAGATAAGAATTCTTGCGCAAAACTGTGAATTACATGATGAACACATAAACTTTAATCTTTCTGAGTTCAGAAATTTTAATTGGCGACAGGTTTTGAATTTGTAAGAAAAACATTAAATAATGTTTCTATATGATGTAATTTGTCGACAATTTAGAATCAATGAGTATTTCAAATGTCAAGTTTAACAGTTACGTAAATTATGAAATAGGTACTAATAAGAAATCAAATTTCTCCACCATTCTCAATATTTTCAAATTACAACCCCTAAAAATTTATGTCAATTTTACAAGTACATGTGATAAAATCAGTTTACCATTGATTTGTAGCCTGGGAAATTGATTGTAATTCTAAGTCTCTGTGTATTCATAAAAATATTACCTTATCAAGTTACATGTAAAGCCATTGAACAATATGATTAAGATTAATACAAATAAATAAAAAAATTCAGTTGTTTTTTTATTTCATTTAATTTTCTCAATATTATAATAAATTACTTATATAATTTTACAACCATAAATAATGAGAACAAATATTAAAGTTTTCACCTTTTACCGTAGTTTATAACCCGTATGTATATCTGTATTAGCTCCCAAATTAATCTAGCGATGTGAGTTTGTTTCTTTTTAAAAATGATGTCAAATTTTACCTTCTATCGGTTTAGTGGAAACAAAATATTTGTTGTCTCGTAGATATTTGCTAGTAGAAGTAGGTATTCAGGTTGCAACTATAGTTAAATTTGCAATGTCTTATAATCTATGTTTATTGAGATATTATGGTATTAATGGATACATGTTTGTAAGATTATTATTACTTATTTTAATTTGTATTTGTGTTTATACAACTAAAAGTGTATTTTGACCCGTGATGATTTATATCGGAATTCATTATTCTAACTCTAAGTTTGCATAACTGTCACAAACTGCACTTTATTTTAATAACATTCAACTATTGCGATGTTATTGAACAATGACACATAAAGCACATATATATTTCACGGATAATTGCCATAACTATATCTAAACAATTATAATGTATAACCTCAGTATAAAGCATGCTGAATTACAAAGCTTTTAACCTCGTTGTAAAAGCCGAAAACGTCTAGACAATGTCGCGGTTGTCACAACTCAATAGGAGTTTTTCTTTTAATCATAGCCATATAAGATACGTACAAACATTAAAACATGCGCTCGTCAGCCCTTAATAATGTCCCGAGCTGCTAAGAACATGGCGCATGTAACTCGGGGTCGTATTACCGCGTCTCACCCCTTGTTCCGCACGATTGTCCTGTCTAAACGTCTTCGTTGAATGACTGTATGAATTATTGGAGAACGGTACGGTAATAGTGGAAATTACATCAAGATCAGTTGTTAGTTTAAAAGAGGATATGTTTATTGTTTAAAAATCTTAAATAAAACCCCGTTCTTAATATAATATTTAGGCGGTTCGTGGTTGTGGTCCAAAAAAGCTCGGGAGATTTTCTCATTGTCTTTGCTTAATGAGAACCGAGAACCACAGCTCCAACCCATAGTGCAACTCCAGAGGTCCGTCTTCGCTTGTTTCTTGTGACAAAAGAACGTGTAACCGTTAATGATCGCTATTCGATTGCCTGATACCTTTCGCACGAATGTTACTGGAAAAGCAGTTTTAGTTGTATTACAATAGAGTTCGGTTTGAAACAAATCGGCTAAATATACGTGGTACTAGCTTTGGTCAACAGTTACTGTATGATTAGTTTTAATAATATATATGACTATGATATATGACAATTAAGGTACTCACAAGTAAGGTATGAACAACCTATTGTTCATACATTACTTATGAGTTTATTTACCTTACCGACTATAGGCAGTCCGATGACGAATTAAAGCACACTTATTAAGTTTAAGATTATAATATATATTATTTGAACATAAAGAATATTTTTACAAAACTTTTGCTCAGTATAGATAAAGAATTTTTTATGTCAATCAATATCAACAAACAATAAAAAATATTACATTATGAGCAATTAGTCTTACAGCTCAGGATAAAGCATCATCAGTTTGTATTCGTTATAATATCTGAGGTTTCTCTGATAAGTATAAATATTACTCTAATTAGTCAATGTGAACGTATAGATGCGATTTAGGCTCTGAACCCAGGTCAATAAATAAAAGCTGAGGGGGTCGCGGTCGAATCCAACTAGTACCCGTGGCTCCTTTACTTATGCGGCTCGACGGAACACAGTGGGGTTTAGTCGGCAGGAATCCGACATAACCCACGGCTCCTTTCCCCGGGGGCCGTGGGTAATAAGTATATGCAAGATTTCCCAAGTATAAAAATGGTCTATAAATAAAACACAAGTCCGCACGCCTTCACAGTTTATAATAAAACCCGTTCTTGATGATGTACCGCGCTGGCGAATGGTTGTGCTCCAACATAGCTTTGTGTAACCGACGCTTCTCATCCACAAAGAACCGCGCCCGACATATCTTGGCCCCCCTCGAACAGATCCAACGCTCTTTATCAGCGAGCTTTCTTTGAAACGAGAATGTGTAGTTGTCTATCAGTGCTATCCTCTTTCCTGTGTTCCGCTTGACGAAGACAACTGAAAAGAAAAGATTCTTTTTAATACAAGTAACGTGTACGCCTTTTGTTTTGCTTTTATAGATTGGTGAGTAATCAAAAATTCTTAATGAACTTAACAATATACTTAATGAATTTTTATTTATTTAAAGAGGACTTTAAAATCAAACTTCGTGCAAGCACTGTGTGATTGTAAATAATCAGAAATATTTTCATAATCAATTATAACGTACAATAAAATTGAAGGAAAATTTATAATAGAACTATAATACCCTGGATTGTACAGACAAAGCAAAGTAAACTTATTGGTCTCTCGCGCTAGCTACATCAAACATAAAACTTAAATGCATTAATTATTTATCAATAAAAACACTGGCTAAAAAAGCTAAAACTTCATAATAATATAGAAATATCAAGGTTTCCCGTGGTGATGTTTTAGAAATACTCTGTTTACTATTTGTCCATCGCCAGTAAGTATGAATCTGCTTTTACAATTCCAGCCGTCAGTGCACCTCCAAATTTGACTGCAGCTATGCTTCTGATGACAGTAAAACGTATACCCGTCTACTATAGCGACCTCTTTACCAGATTTGTTGCATGGCATACGAAACCGCAACTGAACACATGACCTATGTCACTTTAAACCCTAAATTTCTTATATAAGTAGCTTCATAAGGTCGAACTTAATATTTTTTAGGACCAAATTTGTATTTGTGTATAAAATTGTATTTTATACTATTTATATTTCGGTATTTTAATACCTGCTGTTTTATCTATTACTACTGGCATGATAAACTAGTTTTAACTAATGCAAAATTTTGAGTATCACTTCATTTTAGATTTGAAAGAAGAAAGAATGAGATAAAAGACATTTATTTTCATGGCATGTGACACAGTAAGTTTATAAATAAGATTTATATCATAATTTTAACAAAGATGTGTGACATAGCGTATCTGAAGCATGAAAACATTAAAAAGGACACCACTCGTTTAGAATGGCCTTTTTTAACATTCGAAAGAACAGTAGGTACATATATTAGAATTAGAATTAGAATTACATTTATTAATTACATTTACATTTATTTATTTCATACACACATACATTTTTTGACATTTTAAAATTTACAATTTATAGCAATTACAATTTAGTTAGTTAAAAACAGTTTGTCTTACATATATTTTTAAAGTTTACAATATATATCTAAAGCCGATATTGTTTATTTACAAGAGGAAATTAATAATAATACATAAGTATATGCTTTAAAACAAATTTCGCGACATAAAAGTTATGAATTTATTTAACAGTAGTAGAATTATTTAATAGGATTAACATTAACTTGTTCTAAGGAAACAGAGTTATTATTCTTATATCATGCAATGCGGTGTTTTTATTAATTATCATTTCTTAACTTCACATAAAATTTATAAACGAATAACCTCTTAATAGTTCACAGGCCAATTTTGAAATGTTACCATTGGATATTTAACAATAAAATAAAACATTGTAGCTTGCACATAAGAGATTCGATATCACTATAACATTCGTAGTAAACAAATGGATACTTCGACATAATAATAATAATAATATAATAATAAATAAATAATAACTACTCGTGACACAGTTTCCTGCAATACTGACATCAAGAATTTAATGTGAATATATAATACAGTGGGGCGTGGGGTTTTAATAAGAAATAGTCTTATGTAACTCAAATAGCATTAGGCATCTCTACTTAAATCTATTCTAATATTACTTTGAATTCGTAATTTTTTTTTATGTAATAGCGGGCAAATGAGCTGGTGGTACACATCATGGTAAGCGATCACTACGGTCTGGAAACGCGTTGGGGTAAAGGACAGGGCAAGGATTGGCGACGGGAATGGGTAGAGTTAAGAAAAGGATACGGACCAGTTCCCCACTCACTCAGCGAAACACAGAAACTTGTTACTATTTCACGCCAATTTTCTGTAGAGGTGTAGTACTTTGCCCAGTGCGATCGGGCCTAATTCGAGTCGAAGCGTGCTCGACTCTCGCTGCATTCTTATGATTAGGATTCTGATTATAACATGACATCACAAGTCAACTCGGGGTGGGGATGCTTCTGTCTAGTATATTACATAAATATTTAATCTTCGTGATTATGCACGTGCAGGAACTTTACTATATTCCGGGATATTGTCCAAATCCTTGCTCTGCAGCCACTGTTCCTCTTTACACATCTCCAGATCTCCTTTATGTCGATTTGCGTCTCTCTGTTGAAGCGATGTTTATTTATAGTCAGGACAGGGTTACCGGCTTTCGTCTTGCTGTATATAACTGTCAACATAGGTGATTTTATAATATATGTATTTGATGCATAAGTCCCTTGGATATAAACTATTCGACAACGCTTAAGTGTCAGGTCCCTTGCTTAGTAATAAAAATAGATATTTCGTTTTATTATCCTGTTATGTTATGTCGTTTTATTGTAGTGACTAAAATTCCATACAAGTCTTTTATACTATATAAAAATGTTTATTTTCTAAACTTTATAAAATAACTTTAATATCAGACTGCACTAAGTAACATATTCTTATAAATAGGTACAAATTGTATAGCCTATATTATTGCAATAAATTACAATAATTCACATAATTACTTGTATGTATTGTCAAGCACCGAGAACAAACAACAATTTCATGATTTTGTTAAAATCAGTTGATAATTGAAGATCAAACAACAACATTACGTCATTCATTCATATAAACGAGGCATACCATACAATTGATAAGATTGCTGATAATCTGTTAGACTATCTTATATTTTGTGAACACATAATTAAAGTATGTCAATAGTGGCAATTACTATGTCAACCGCGGCTTCGCTCGCGTGGGCAATGCATCACTCATTAGCCTCCAAATCATCTTCAGACACAAAAGAAAGACTACAAAATCGCTCCATGGTAACGAGCCAATAAATAAAGAACCACACATGCACACTTAAAAAAAGTGAGGATTAATCATCAGTGCGTGTGATATAAGTTCGTTTTCACGATCACATCATCGAGGGTGATGATGCTGGCCTTGCAGGTGTTCTTTCGGCAGCAGTTCCATGTGATCTTCGGGCCGCGGCAACTGTTTTTCCTATTGTATCTATAATTGCCCATTTCCAACACGGGATTTCCGAATCTAGATATCGTGAACCTGGGACCTGAAAATTTTTGAACTTTATACAACAATTTTTGTCATTGTTGATAAGTAGGTATATATTAGATATACCTGACAATTAACGAAGTGAACTCACAAAAAGTTCAAAATTTTCTCGCGAATAGTTATTTAAGGCATAAGATGAACATTTAAAATATTTCATAAATAATAAATCAGAAGAAATTGTGCAAAGAAAAAATGAATAAAAAAAAGTTGTGTTTTTGAAAACATCTAGTCACATCTTGATTTACTTGTAATATATAGGTCCAAATACGTACAATATTTTTGAATTTTAAATACATAATAATACGGACATAAACTAAAACCTTAAAAAACAAAGTTCTAACAACAAAATTTCTTCTTGATTATGCAAATAAAACGTATCTACGAACTAGAATTATTAAAACAAACACTTATTTAGGTCTCTAAAACTGCTATTCCCTCACAACAACCTTTTATTTTGGGTCAAGGTGCGGAACAAAATAATTCTTTGAATTAAACTATTGATGGTCCTTTGAGTAAGCTTTCTTTAATCTAAAATTAATGTGTGTGGTTACAATTGCTCCTAACTATAACATTGTCAATGGTGGTAATGCTTGCTTTACAATAATTTTTACGACAGCAATTCCATAAAGCTTTTACACCTCGGCTGGAGTTGTTTCGATTGTATCTGTAGTTGCCTATTTCTAACACAGGCTGACCATAGCGTGATCTTGTGAATCTGGGAACTGAAATTTTAGATATCTAATTTAATTTCTAACATTTCTTTAGAATTAAAGTAGAATCAATTCTCTGTATTTTTGCATCGGTAAATAAAAGGCCAACCATGAAAAATTAATTTTATTGTAGGATTATCCTTAATACAAATAAGACATGTGTAATTCTACTTTATTTATCTTTAGGTACTCCTAAGGCATTAATTGGTGTTTTAATATTTTAACAAAATGAAATGTTACGTACACAAGCTTCGTGAAAAAAATTCATAATAAAAAAGAAGAGATGTTCGAACTGTCTGTACATCCAAATTATATATTTGAATGCATAAGCAACGGTTGAAATCGAATTATTAAATAATAGATACTAAAAAACACAAGTACAACAATAATAATACAAAATAAAATTATGAACTAAAAACACACTTTAATGATAGAATCAAAATAAATCGTCTTGGACACAGGTCTTGGTACAGTGTATACGTAAGGATTTATTTATTCATGGCGATCATAATCAGCATAATTCAATACATTCATGAAATTATTGTATTGTAACCGATCTATGATAAGTGCACAAAATTTGAATTAAATCTGTCAGTTTAAGGTGCGCCTAAATGGACTCTAAACGAGTCGGCTACAAACAATGTTACAAGCATACAGGTGAAACGAATAAAAACGTGATAAAAAACCTATGAATGGTTATGTTGATTCCCAAGTTTCGTCAGCATGTTCCCAACAGTGACTATAAAAGACCGGCAGCCTTTAGACCAGCGGGTGCAGACCCATCTTTTCTTGTACATAGAACTCTCGAGCTTCCGATAACTGTAGTTATAGCCTTTGTAATAAACCATATCGTTGCCTCGGCGCGAAGTGGTGAACATGAGGTCGCCTAAAACATGGTTTAGATGTGAATAATACTGAAATATGTATAAAAGAACTTTAAGATATATAATTCCTTGTTAAATTTAATAGACATTACCATTTTTTCTGATAAATGGCCTGGAATAGGGCACAAGTTAAGCTTTCTGTCCTAATTTAATAACAACGTAATTTTTATAGCAAAATCCTTGGAGCAGCTATATTATAATAAAATTTAAATACATTATAATAAAACCCCAAACAAGTTGTAGCAAGTTTTGCTATCCTATATTGTCCTTTATACACATCCATCTGATGATAACGCCAAATCCATTCTGTAGACTCGCCCTCTTAAATCTATATATATAACTGAAAGGCTGTAAATAAAACCTTTACAGACGTTCAGTTTTCCGTATCAAAGTGCCACTAAGACCCAACCAATCATAATTGAATACGGGAAATGTTATTAAGTTACACAAAATTTTATTAAGTATAATTATTTTTTACAATAATGGTTATCGATGTGTCTGGGGGAGCAATCCTAAATCTAAAATGGGACACATGACATTTCCTACTTCACACAAAAAATATCACATCAACCGGTTGAAAAGCCACGAAAACTATATAAATTAACATAAAAACCTCTAACTATCTGTACAAAACGTGACACAGGCAGAATCAGCCCTGAGTGGAATTGGGAGTTGTCATTAAAGAAAAAGAAGAAGAAGAAAGCCACGAAATTATTTAGTACTCCATCGTTTGTGAAATGGTTAAAAATAAAATAAACCAGGCGCAATGTTTAAGGGAAAGAATAATTCAAGGTCGTGAACAACAAAAATATAAGAAAAAGTTAATTCGCACAGTATATTATGTGTTCTTTTTATGTTAAATTAAATTACATAAAACGAACTATAACTAAATCATATATAACATAAAGTATTATGGTTTATTCTTATATCATTAAATCTCAATGTAAATAAACGCTTCCCCAAGATTTCATCCACACTACTCGCAAGATAAACTCATCAATTGTTACTTTAAATATAAAGATTGAAAAAAAGATGAATGACGATGAGATTATTCATGATTATGGTTGTTGTTGTAACTAATAACTTCCGAATTCAAGGTCATCACTCTGGCCTTACATCTCATATTATCCTTCACACACGCCCATCTAGTCGTGGCGCCGTGCTTGCTCTGACGACTCGACTTCTTAAATCTATAGTTGTTTATAACTAAAATAGGTTTCCCTTTCTGGGATGTGGCAAATTTAAATTCTGTAAGAGTAATTGTATATTAACAAGGATGTTCAAGAGTTGTTCGAAATATTAGCACAGAATAATCGTTTATTTTAATTTTTGTTCAAGGGTTATTCGATGAGATCATTTAAGTAGTACAAAAACATTTATTTTTGTACTTTTCCTGACCGATATGTTATTCTGTAAGGGGAATAAAAATCTATAAAAACAACGATATCTATCATATTTCTTTAATAAATTCCATAACTGATCATTAACAAATATATGTAGCTATAGAACAATAAACCTAAGTGAAAAGGGAACAAGTCTAGATTTAACTAATTAATGTTAATATTACAGGACACGATTCTTAACTATTAAATACAAATAGCGTTCGTAAAGTAAATTTTATAAGGCAAAAATGCCTCGTCGAGGCGTCGCTCAATTTGAAATACATCGCTGTGAACGTGTACAACAACAGACTTGCCAAACATCCAAAACAAACAATGTACTTCAAAGTGACATCAAAATTCGTTGCAAATATACTGCAACATAGCCTATTTCAAAATCTGTTAGCGCTGGTATGAGCTATAGGGTCGTGGAAGCCCCAGACGCGAACTATCGCATTGTCCATAGTGTGTAGAGACGCTCTGCAACCAGCCTTCGCTTTGACGCACACCCATCTCGATCTATTGCCATTTTTAGTGACTCTGTTAAAACGGTATTGTCCGATCATGATCACCTGGTTTCCCCTTTGGGATTGCGCGAACACAGGGCTCAAGTCTGCAAATACAATTCGATTAATAACCTTGGAAAATTTTATCGTGTTTTGAAGTGTATGCTTAGAAATTACAAGCTTAGATGGTAAGCTTAGCTAGTCTACCTACCAATTGAAGCATTTTCTCACTAATATTAAGGTGAAAGTGAAATATTCATTTTATTAATTCTCAAATCCTTCGCTAAAATCATTTAAAAATGTGTCTTTTAATAATAATGCTCTAAGATTTAAGGGTTTATTTTCAGTAGAAAAAAAAACCGTTATAATATGCATTTATTGCAACAATTACTTCTCATGTGTTTAGTACAACATTTGTAATTTTGTAATGATTTTGTAAAAGAAGTGTCATATTGTAATGCAATAAAATAATAATCAAAATATAAAAATTTATTGTAAAAACAAACAAATGAATCTTGAATAATATAACATTAATAATATTTTATGGTTTCAATTTAATAGCAATAGAATTTAAAATAATTTTCAATATAAGATTGTAATTTTAAGACTGAAATGAATTTCGAACCTTAACATTGCAGATTTTTTTTTCAAATAAGATATAAAAAAAGTATAGCATAAATTCAATAATTGTAAATAATGTGTTAGTTCTCTATTTATTAGGTAATTGTTTACAATTTGTTGTATATATTATAAAAACATACAACCATTGATATACAAAATTATCAAAAAGATAAATAAATAACATAATCTTCATTCATCATTCATCAGCATCCGATTTCAATCATGATAATGCCACAAAAATCCAGAAACTATTTTTTTTAATAAAAAGAACATACTTTTAACATCAGTTCACTGTACAGTTTAATATTAATAGATTAAATCACAGAAAAACGTTAAGATAATTTAATATAAATACATTTATTTTGCTTCTCTTGCTCCAATTAACCGACATACTGAACTTTAGGAATTATATACCTAGTCTTGCCATAAATATTGTAATAAAGAAAAAAGAAAATTGTTAACTGCAAATAACATTTATTAC